>NW_015557093.1:396140-426444 GCF_001515605.1 Sinocyclocheilus anshuiensis | reverse complement strand
GGATGGATGGATGGATGGATGGATGGATGGATGGATGGATGGATGGATGGATGGATGGATGGATGGATGGATGGATGGATGGATGGATGGATGGATGGATGGATGGATGGATGGATGGATGGATGGATGGATGGATGGATGGATGGATGGATGGATGGATGGATGGATGGATGGATGGATGGATGGATGGATGGATGGATGGATGGATGGATGGATGGATGGATGGAAGGAAGGATGGAAGGAGGGATGGATGGATGGATGGATGGATGGATGGATGAAGCATGGATGGATGGATGGATGGATGGATGGATGGATAAAAAAACAAACGTAAATAAATGAATGAATAAGTCACATTGCTACGCAATGCTACCAATTAACAAAAATATGTTCTGAGAATGTTTTGCTAATGTTCTGACTAATTATGAAATTTTTATTTCTGAATGTTGTCTGAATGTTGTCTTCAAATGTTCAAAATGAGGGAATGTTCAATAAGGGAACATTCCATTTTTATTATTTTGTAAACATTATGAGAATGTTACTTATGAATGTTCTGTAAACATTCTGAAACAAGTAGTAACATTTAGAAAATGTTAAATCCAACTAAAACGTTTCAGAAAAAAAAATGTTCCATGAGCAATTTATAAATTATGTTTTTGTGTTTGCATTATTAACGACCAAATAACTCTGAACAGAACATTCTACTGACATTACTGGAAGAACGTCACAACTTTGAGAGAACCTTGCCAAAACGTTATTCAAAGTTCTGAAAATGTTCCATGTTAGCTGGGAAGCCTTGGTCATTTTAAAAACTGATACAAAAACATTTGTTTCATTGCCACATTTAGCTAATTACTTTCCACCTCTTTATAGAAGAAAGACAATCACGGCAAAAGGGCAACGTGTGGGCAGCTCAAAGTAAGAGATTAAACACAGTGTACAGATGGACGGGAGCAAATTTTCCATAATCTACAACAAAACGCTGATCAAGAGGCGCTGGGTTAATAGAGGACTGACAGCGCCTGCAGTCACCACCTCTCATTAACCAGCAGGAGTTAAAGAACCCAAAGCCACATAAATCGCTGCGATATAAAGTTTCGCAGGGCAGATAGAGGGACAGACAGAGGGGGAGAGAAGCCCTTTCACCGGGAACATCTGGAACTTTCCAGCCTCTCCAGATAGAGACACACACCATTTTGAGGATATGAAAGCTGTCACGTCTTTTATATGGCGGCACTCTCATTAAAGACTGGGAGGGCGTGCGCCACGGTAATTGTTTTAATTTATTTGTTTATGGCAAAGACAGAGGGGGACGGGCACATGGCACTCAGTTGTTTTTTTTTTTTTTTCTTCTTTCTTTATTTTATTGGTAACATATGGAACGCATTTATCACCATTTGCAGCGATCGGCCTAAATGATTTTATTAACTAATTTGTAACTTTACACTTTTTTAATCAAACACATGCTGCGCACCGTAATGTTTTGATAATGCTCCCGGGCTTTGTAAAGGGAGCCGCGGCAGAAGCCAAAGGGAAATAAAAAGTGAGAGAGAGTGAAACGAAATGAAAATGCGGCGAGAGGCGAGGGCTGCCGGGGATGGGAGAGGCCGCTGCCTCGCAGGCATTAGAAGGCGGCCTCGGTAATATATGGCGGTGATGATGATGAAGATTATTATGGCGTTCTGAATCGAGGGGAAATCGCAGAGGGCTCGAAGGTATTTAGGATGTCATAGAGCACGATTGTTTGTCTAAACTAAGTGAAGCGATACAGGCGCTGTGACAGAAAAAGCAGGTATTGTTCTCTAGTGAAGAGCAAAAGGCGCGACGCCGCCTCATTGCCTGGGTAAAACGCGCTCCGTGGGGAGCCACGGCTACTGTGGCAAGTTATGTTGGGAGTTGAGGTAATGTTATTTGGGACTACACTCCGAGGGCATGGGTAATGCTAACTGGTTGCGGGGTCCTTCTGTGAAGTATGCAGGGGTCTCGAGAGATGTTAATAAGGCTGACGGCACAACTAAACCGGCTTACTTAGCAATGTATTAACGGGGTTCTACCATAGTAGAGGGAGAAAAGACATTGCCAGACATAAAAATAAGTAGGCTAAGAAAGAAAAAAGTCTCACCCCATTAACAAATTGATTGTTCTGATTCTAGGCATAAATGTTACAAAATATTGTGAGAATAATGTTTAAAAAAATACTTGCACTATAGCTACCTCTTAGTTTGTGTACAGTAAGAAATTATTCCTTTATTCAGCAAGGACACATACAACTGACGAAAGCAACACACAAAATTAAAATGTTACAAAAGATTTATATTTCAAATAAATGCTGTTCTTTTAAACTGTCTTTTATTCAAAGAACTTTTGTCAACATTGATAATCATAAGAAATGTTTCTTAAGGACAAAATCAGCATATTAGAATGGCATCTGAAGGATCATGTTTTCTGAAGAAAATTAATGTCTGCTGAAAATTAATACTTTCTGTCACAGAAGTAAATTGTGTATTAAAATACATTTAAAAAGAAAACAGTTATTTTAAATGTGAATAATATTTCACAATATTAATGTTAAACGTCTTAGTTAGATAAAACATAAAAAACAAAAACCATAAAAAAAAATGCCAACCCCAAATGGTAGTGAATGGTAGTGTAATGCAAGATATAACCTCTAAAAACAAGTCTTATTATCTTACACAGCTCTCTCAACTGATCTGGTTTTAGGATGTTTGACTATTTTCACCTGGAAGCAAGACAAAGATAGGCTACAAAGTTGCTTCGTTTTTGCAAAATGTATCTGCTCAAGCCATCACAGAATTTCATTTAGTCTGCCGATGATCATAATCTGATGAAATCTGGGACTGCAAAGCCAAAACGTTCCCAAAGGGCCTCACAAGGGCCCTGTAGTGTGATACTCTAACTCTGCCTCTGACATCAACTATGAACTTCACTCAATTTTAATAAATGAAACTGTTTTATGAAGAGCCATTTTGAAAGAGAAATTTCGAAGAGAACTGCTTTTTGAAATTTGATCCCAACTTACTTACAGCTAAGTTAACTTAGCCCGTTAGATAACACTATCATATTATTTGATTGGATGCATCTGAACAATCATATTTAATAATAAAATCATCATGATTTTTTTTATTAAATCAAAATTAATTATGCCACTAAAAAGCACAGCAGCTATCGCCTGGCGATAGCAACACACAGGAAGCGTAACGCAGATGCCGTAACTCCAATCATTAAAAAAGCATGCTCAAACTGGCTCGTAAAGGACCGGCGTGTTGTGTGGCACAAGCGTCACGTGCCAACAGCTCCATTATGAAGGTGGCAAAGTCAATTTTGCAGTTTCGCTGTGTTAGGATCCAACGCTTCCCAGCTTTTAGACACAGAAGCGCAGAGGGTTGCTGAAGTAGGGGGCCAAAAAACAATGTCAGCCTGGATGATGTCACCTGTCACCCACATGGAAGCTTGACCAAAGGCGACTCAAACTACTCTGTCTCACTTTGTTCAACAATTAGAGCCAGGAGTCTGGCAGAGCGAGGAGAGAGAGACGGCGCTCTCGCACATACGCTACAGCTAGTGCCTGGGTAATTGAGCCCCATTTGTAGATCGACAGCTGGACAGAATTCACTATTGCAATTTGGACACAAGACAACAGCAAAGAAGCCACATGTTCTATTAAAATATGATGATGTGTGGCCCTCCCGAGGTTGTGTCTGCTCCCCAGATTGTTTGATGTCCTCCTCTTTAGGGTTCTAATGGGAAGTGCTCCGTCCTGCCACTCCGTGGGCCATGGCTCTTTGCGGGCGCAACACGTAATGGAGAGTGTCAGTTGGCACGCTCCGGCGAGCCGTTGGGTGGGATTTGATGCACTTGTTTGGGGCCAGATGCTGGTGGAATTGAGAACATGTCAACGGCAGCTTCACTTCCGAGGTCTGCGGGAACGACGGGCGCTGCGAGTTGCATGAGACGTGGCATTACAGAGAAAATGTGAAGTGAAAGTACGTTTAGTTGGAAAGGATCAAAAGTAATTCACTTCAAGACGTTTAGTCGTCCCAAAAGGAACTTTGACACTTTATGCCTAAAATATGAAATTTAATTGCATTACATTCAGTAAAAACGTTTGCAAGTTAATTATGCTAAACTTTCTCTGAGCCATTTTAGCAAAGACTTTTTTTTAGTTGACTTGTTCTCCTAAAGTTCACACAGGTGTTTTAGAAGAGTAACCAAAGATGTCGTTCCACTATGAACACGATCAAACAACATTTGTCAACCAGAAAGTGCTTAATTTTGAATATAATATGAATTGTATTTTAATTTAAATATCTGGCAAACGTAATTCTATGAAATCTATTGCCTGAAAATGTTCTTTTTGCTGTCCTTTTTTAAAAATATATTCCACTTTGTTTGATATTGAGTTGGTGTGATACAGATTATTAAAATGGAATAAAATAAATACAATTTTGGAAATATGGAAATACAAAGTGTGCAGTTTAAATTATAAAAAATTATTATTATTTAAAATAAAATAAATTATTTGTTACATGGTAATAGAAGTGTACATGTGTGCAGTTAAAACATTACGTGTGTGTGTGATAACGCCGATGCAGTAACCCCAATCATTAAAAAAGCATGCTCAAACTGGCTCGTAAAGGACCGGCGTGTTGTGTGGTGGCACAAGCATCACTTGCCAACAGCTCCATTATGAAGGTGGCAAAGTCAATTTTGCAGTTTCTCTGTGTTAGGATCTAACGCTTCCCAGCGTTTACACACAGAAGCACAGAGGGTTGCTGAAGTGGGGGGCCGAGAAAACAATGTCAGTCTGGATGATGTCACCTGTCACCCACATGGAAGCTTGACCAAAGGAGACTCAAACTACTCTGTCTCACTTTGTTCAACAATTAGAGCCAGGAGTCTGGCAGAGCGAGGAGAGAGAGACGGCGCTCTCGCACATACGCTACAGCTAGTGCCTGGGTAATTGAGCCCCATTTGTAGATCGACAGCTGGACAGAATTCACTATTGCAATTTGGACACAAGACAACAGCAAAGAAGCCACATGTTCTATTAAAATATGATGATGTGTGGCCCTCCCGAGGTTGTGTCTGCTCCCCAGATTGTTTGATGTCCTCCTCTTTAGGGTTCTAATGGGAAGTGCTCCGTCCTGCCACTCCGTGGGCCATGGCTCTTTGCGGGCGCAACACGTAATGGAGAGTGTCAGTTGGCACGCTCCGGCGAGCCGTTGGGTGGGATTTGATGCACTTGTTTGGGGCCAGATGCTGGTGGAATTGAGAACATGTCAACGGCAGCTTCACTTCCGAGGTCTGCGGGAACGACGGGCGCTGCGAGTTGCATGAGACGTGGCATTACAGAGAAAATGTGAAGTGAAAGTACGTTTAGTTGGAAAGGATCAAAAGTAATTCACTTCAAGACGTTTAGTCGTCCCAAAAGGAACTTTGACACTTTATGCCTAAAATATGAAATTTAATTGCATTACATTCAGTAAAAACGTTTGCAAGTTAATTATGCTAAACTTTCTCTGAGCCATTTTAGCAAAGACTTTTTTTTAGTTGACTTGTTCTCCTAAAGTTCACACAGGTGTTTTAGAAGAGTAACCAAAGATGTCGTTCCACTATGAACACGATCAAACAACATTTGTCAACCAGAAAGTGCTTAATTTTGAATATAATATGAATTGTATTTTAATTTAAATATCTGGCAAACGTAATTCTATGAAATCTATTGCCTGAAAATGTTCTTTTTGCTGTCCTTTTTTAAAAATATATTCCACTTTGTTTGATATTGAGTTGGTGTGATACAGATTATTAAAATGGAATAAAATAAATACAATTTTGGAAATATGGAAATACAAAGTGTGCAGTTTAAATTATAAAAAATTATTATTATTTAAAATAAAATAAATTATTTGTTACATGGTAATAGAAGTGTACATGTGTGCAGTTAAAACATTACGTGTGTGTGTGTGTGTGTGTGTGTGTGTGATTTAAAATTAAAAGCCTAAATGCAATGTCACTTTGGTTAAGTGCATAAAAATGTAAATGTTCAAAAACAATCTGTTACATACTGTAGAAATACAAGTGAAGTTAATACAAGTGTGCAGTTAAAATGTGATAATTATTTAAAACAATCAAAATAATGAGAGGACAAATACAATAAAAGAAGATTTTGGTTATCATATTTTGTCATTCAATTTTTAATCTTAGTTTCCTACCTTTACTCTAATCAGGTCTATTAATTGTGAAGGCTGTTATGTTGAAGACTAAATGTGTAGTCTGCGTGTTATTGGCTGCTCCTCTTCTCCCTGAGCACAGGTCCCAGGCGCCTGGTCCTGAGACGGTTTCCTGGGCGACACCTGGCCACGGTGTTGTGATGAGAGAGCCTATGTGTTAATTAAAGCCCCATCTGCGAGGAGGAGTCCATCTTCACAGACTAAGACACAAGGGACAAGAGCACACACACACAACACAACACAACACACATCACTCATTCTCTCTGTTACCTGCGGTGCCATGAGAAAAACACACACACACACACACACACACACAGCCCCAAGCCCTCTGTGTTTTGCCCATTACATATAACGAGTGAGTGGATGGTGAGAAAGAGAGGAAGGATCCGTCTCTGTTTGTTTTCTCATCAGTCTGATGTGTGAGAAATTGTGGTCACCAGATAAAAATACCCCGATGGACATGATGGCAAAACAAACACAGTCACCCTCACTGTGACCACAGCAACACCCTGCCATTCATCCACAGCAAAGCTAAATTCATATTTGTGTAACAAAGAACTATTAAACTACATCTAAAATATTTGTATTGTACTTCAGATTTTTTATTAACAATTTTTGGTTTTCTTAATGAAATTCTCTGGATTCAATACAAATAAATTAGGTACTATTGAAAACATTTCTAGCACTGTGCTGATTACCGCAGAAAATAATTTAAAATTGCTCAAAAACAAGTCAAAATTATTATTTTTTTGGTAGTCGACATCACGCCACTAATGCTGTAGAGCCTCAGTTCCGTCAAACCTAGAACATTCCTTTAAAACAAGTTAGCTGTATTTTAAATACTCTTTCCAAACACCTGCCTACAGTATCTTAATGGATAAACGGCAGGTTTTCCACATTACTCAAACAAATCCATAACATTTCAGAATTAAGAGTGCTTTAAATCCATTTCATAGCAGTGGTAACAGCCTGAGTACATGAAAATACGATTATCTGACAGGAGGCCAAACAAACATTTCTATACAGGCTTTGGCAGGAAACAGACAGAACACCTCTCTCTCCAGCCTGCCAGAAACTCCAGCGCTGAGTAATTGGAGTTTCTCCCATAATGAATGGCTCTCCACAGGAGAACGGCTGTGACTCGCTTTAAAACTTTCCTACATGTTCTTGGATGAGGCCTCTGCGTCTTTTGACAGCTCGCTATTGTGCTGCAGGAGTTATGCCTCTAAACATATGACGGTTCATTTGGTCCCAGTTGATTGTGCAATCAAATCTAATTACATGTGAGAGCACTGGTGCAGTGCCAGCGGTGGGTAATATGTTAGTTTTTAATAGTGCACGTCAAAAGAACTATACATGAACGGTCCTAAAAGCCACCATATGGAGTAAGGTGCACCAATTTATTTCCTTATTTCCAGAAAAATGGAGCAACTCATTTCATCATGGAGACTCTTTCAGCAAGAACTCGGGCTCAAGAAATTTGACATTAGGGATTCTCATTCAGGGGCTTCGTACAGCAATTTTTTTTGTTGTTTTTTTTTTTGAGGGATTTTTTTTTAACTAGTGACACAATATTAACCAAAGGGGGAAAAAAAACTTTTAACAACTAACAAATAATAATTAATAAATACAAATAATATATATATATATATATATATATATATATATATATATATATATATATACAGTACAATATGTATACAGTATGTATATGTATATGTATATGTATATATACAGTTAGGTCCATATATATTTGGACACTGACACAATTTTCATAATTTCGGCACTGTATGCCACCAGAGTAGAATTAAAATGAAACAATCAAGATGAAATTTTAGTGCAGACTTTAAGCTTTAATTCAAGGGGTTGAGCAAAAATATAAAATAAAATGCTTAGGAATTACAACCATTTTTATATACAGTCCCCCTTTATCAGGGGCTCAAATGTAATTGGACAAATAAATATCATGATAAATAAAATGCTACGGTGGGTAATATGTTAGTTTTTAATAGTGCACGTCAAAAGAACTATATATGAACGGTCCTAAAAGTCACCATATGGAGTAAGGTGCACCAATTTATTTCCTTATTTCCAGAAAAATGGAGCAACTCATTTCATCATCGAGAGTCTTTCAGCGAGAACTCGGTCTCAGGGTTTCCCAAGAAATTTGACATTAGGGATTCTCGTTCAGGGCCTTCGTACAGCTATTTTTTTTTTTTAAATGGGGTAACAAGTGACACAACATTAACCAAAGGAAAAAACCTTTAAACAACTAATAGGCGACGTAATAATTAATAAATAATAAATTAATATTTATTAATTTATTTATAATAGTAGTAATAATAAAGGATTTAATGATTATATTTATTTATTCGTTTCCTCCTTTGTGATGCTTTGCCAGGCCTTTACTGCAGCTGACTTCATTTGTTGTTTGTTGTCTTTCTGCCTCTAGTTTTGTCTTCAGCGAGTGAAATGTATGCTCAATCGGGTTGAGATCAGGAGATTGACTTGGCCATTGCAGAATATTCCACTTTTTTACCTTCAAAACTCCTGGGTTGCTTTTGCAGTATGTTTTGGGTCATTTCCACTTGTACTATGAAGCACCGACCAATCAACTTTGCTCCATTTGACTGAATCTGGGCAGAGAATATATCCCTGTACACTTCAGAATTCATCCGGCTGCTTCTGTCTTCTGTCACGTCATCACTAAACACCAGTAACCCAGTGCCACTGGAAGCCATGCACGCTCATGCCATCACACTGCTCCACCATGTTTCACAGATGATGAATGCTTTGGATCATGAGCTGTTCCAAGCCTTCTCCATAATTTTCTCTTCTCGTCATTCTGGTACAGGTTGATCTTAATTTCAGCCATCCAAATAATGCTTTTCCAGAAGTGGTCTGGCTTTTTTTTAGATGTTTTTTGGCAAAGTCTAATCTGGCCTTGTTTGCACCTAGTGGTGAACCCTCTGTATTTGCTCTTGTGAAGTCTTCTCTTGATTGTAGACTTTCACAGTGACAGGTCTACCTCCTGGAGAGTGTTCTTCTCTTGGCTGGATGTTGTGAAAGGGTTTTTCTTTACCATGGAGAGGATTCTCCAATCATCCACTACTGTTGTCCATCATGGACGTCCAGGCTTTTTTTATGTTGCTGAGCTCACCAGTGCATTCTTTTTTTCTCAGAATCAACTGTTGATTTGGCCACTCCTACTGTTCCTGCTATCTCTCTGATGGATTTGCTTTGTTTTTGAAGCCTAACAATTGTCTGTTTCACTTGTATGGAGAGATCCTTTGACAGCATGATGTGGGTTCACAGCAACAGCTTCCAAATGCAAATGGCACACTTAGAATCAACTCCAGACTTTTTCCTGCTTAATTGATGTAGAAATAACGAAAGAATACCCCACGCCTGTCCATGAAACAGCTTTTGAGTCAATTGGGGGGAGATACATATTAAAGAGCTGTAATTCCTTAACCTTTCCTCCAATTTTGATGAGAATACGAGTTAAAGCTCAGAGTGTGCACTTTAAGCCCATATTCATTATATAACTGTAACTTGAATATATTTTGGTCAGCAGCTAAAATAATAAAAATTGTGCCTGTGTCCAAATATACAGTATATGGACCTGACTGTATGTATGTATACATAAACAACTATGTAAATGTATGTATATGGTATTGAATGGATAGGCTGTGACCTCTAGGTGTGTAAAGGTTGACCTGTTGTCTTAACCATCTGTTTCCTATTATCATTCTTGATACTTTCCGTTCTGTCTATCCTTGTTTTAAATGGAAGAGTTAATCCCTGTTCATATGGTATGCATTTGAGAAGCCACAAAATGAGTGAATGGTTGCTATGGATGCTGGTCCTGTGGGATTGGGTCTGGAGTTGAAGCAAGAGTCAGACTCTCGTTGGGCCCAGATGGGGTGCTGAAACACTTCCTCTCCTTCTCACTCTTCCTCTCTATTTCTCTCTCCCACCCTTTTAGGACTTACGATCCACTCCTCTGACAGACAGGAGATTCACACCAGGGACTGGCCATTACAAGTTTTAACATCTGAGGTTTGGGTTTTCATTAGTGCACTTGTCTGTATGTGTTTCCACATAGCAGCATGCTTGTATGCATATGTTTATTAAACAAAATAAAAAAAAAATCGAAATCTGAAACGGTTGTTACCTAACTGATAGTAAAAAAAATACTATAATACATAATATATTTTAACTACAATAAGTTACAAAAATCACAGTTATTTTTTTTTTACTCATTATTACATTAGTTATAAAGATATAAAGTCACATTTTGAGATACAATGTTGCAACTTTAAGAGATAAAGCCACTTTGTGAGATACCAAGTCACAATTAGGAGAAATAAAGTTTCAATTATGAGATACAATTGCAATTGTGAGATATTAAGTCAGGTTGTAAGATATGGAAAGAAAAAGTATGAGCAAAAGTTGCAATTGTGAGATATAAAGTCACATTGTGAGATATGGAATCATAATTACAGGGGGGAAAAGTCACAATTATGAAAAATAAAGTCAAATTGTAAGATATAAAGTAACAATTCTCAGAAATTAAGTCCCAATTAAGAGAAATAAAGCTGCAATTGTTAGATATTAAGTCATATTGTGAGATATAAAGTCACAATTATGCAAAACGATGCAATTGTGCAATATAAAGTCATAATTATGAGAAACAGTCACTGCCATAATTAGAAATAAAGTCACAATTTTTAATTGTAAAATAGCAATTTCTAAAAAATAAAGAATGATTGTGAAATACAATCATAATTGTGATATATAAGAATGTTTTTTTTTTTTTGATTATATGTAAAATTTCTGGTAACACTTTATTTTTTACGGCGTTCTTGTTGCATGTTACATGTACTCACTATTATTATAACAACTGTGCATAATTGCATGCAAGTAACCCTAATCCTAACCATATAGTAAGTGCATGTATTTCATTAATGTTACTCAGTACTTAAATGTATAATTACACTGTAACAATACTCAGTCACATGCTTATTGATTTATGATGTTTATCATAGGTTTTTCTCCCCGATTGTGGATATGAGGCGGCTTTTTATCAGTCATTTTGGGGCTTGTAAAGAATCGGTTGTGATGTGCTATCATTAAGAAGATAAACAGAACACTCGCAGATATAAAATGCTAGCGTACTTGTTCTCCTAATTTAGTTGTCCATCACCTTGAACAGATAACATGATTACTTCAACAGGAGAATTAGTTTAATATTATATTCCTCTCCTCTGGGGAAATGACAGCTAATCGCTGCTCTGCTATCATTTGCTTTGCCACGCAGCAGTTACGATTGTACCTAGTCGCCCCCAACACAAATTAATCACGGTGAAATAATGCGAGATGTCACTAATTCTGTGAAAACCACGTGCGGCGATGACAGGAAATAATGTGCGTGCATTAGCGCCATGATTACGTTTAGCATGATTCCGCTGCTTTCGCTCGTGGTCATTCACCATGCAAACTTCATTTCAACAGTCTGACAAGATTTTTCAAAATAGCACTCGTGAGATTTAGGTGTAACAAAACATGATGAAAAATAAAGGCCTTTTGGTAGAACTGCGCATTTTCCACATAGTCTAGCCGCCATGTGTGTTTACGCATCAATGTATTGTTTCATTTTTACTATGTTACTGTTTACACTGCTTCAAAGATATTTCCCGAGCGTGACCACGGTATAAGCGGGGTTTTGTGTTTGTTTTTGGGGTTATTTCCTCATATTGATCACTTGTATCACCAGCACTGGGAGCCACCTGACTAATTTCTATTCAGCAGAGCTACCGAGCTCCATAACAGCGTGTTTGGTCCGATACGGCATCCGCAATCTCTATATCTCACAAAACAAGCACATATAACAAGCATGCATGACTCTAGGACAAAAAAACTGCATTATGGGGCACAGGTTCAGACTTTCAAGGGCTTCGGGGAGTTCAAATGAAAACAAATGTGTGACGGGGAATCAGGCTAATTATTTTTGAACAATGCCAGCGACTGGCTGACCTGCACTTGTAATAAGTGGCTACATTTCATTGTAGCACAGCTATGCAAATGAAACCTCATTCTTCTCTCCTTTCCTCTATGCACCTACCCTTCTCGCCGCGATATCAAAAAACAATGACCCTGGGCTAATTATTAGCGAGCAAGTGCCTGGCGCGGGGGAAGGAGCCTTTGTTTGTGGCTTGATTTGGACATTAATGATGGACTGGAGAACAAACAGAGAGTGTGTGTGTGCATGTGTGTATGTGTAAATGAGTGACTCGCTGTGGTGATACGGGACACGGCCTCTAACCACCAGTCTAGCAGAAATAAACACGTTCAGCCTTGACTGAACAAACAGGCCCTTCAGCACTCTATAGTAGAGCGAAATACTGAAGTACATTGTTAAAAGTCAAATATAGGCAATACAGCTGTCATATAATTAGGCTAAAGTTTACAATGTGTTGCCCAAGGAAATTGGATATATAATTACAACTAGTGCTGTCCAACGGTAAAAGTTTTTGTTTACATCATATTTGTATGTGTACTGTGTTTATTTATTATGTATATAAATACACACACACTCAGTATATATTTAGAAAATATTTACATGTACTGTATATACATTTATATGTTTATATTATTATATTTTATATTATATACAAATATATTTAATATATAAACATATTTGTCTTAAATATATACATGCATGTGTTTGTATTTATATATACATAATAAATATACACAGTACACACTCATATTATGTAAACAAAAACTTTTATTTTGGATGCGTTTAATCGCGATTAATCGTTTGACAGCCCTAATTAAAACAATATTTAATTGCATGTAAAACAGGATTTTTAAAAGCACGTAATACTTTTATTTGCCAAGGACACATTAAATTGAACAAAATTGATAGTCAAGACATTTATAATCATACAAAATGCTTTTCTTTTGAATGTTCTATTCATCGAAGAATCCTAAAAGAATTATCAAGGTTTCCACAAAAATATTAAGCAGCACAACTGTTACTTGGCCATCAAATCAGCATATTAGAATGATTTCTGAAGGATCACGTGACACTGAAGACTGGAGTAGTGATGCTGAAATTCAGCTTTGCATCACAGGAATAAATTACATTTTAAAATATATTCAAATAGAAAACTGTTATTTTAAATTGTAATAATATCTCCTTAATATGACTGTTTTTAAATACTGTTTTAAAAATCTTACGAATCCATGTTTTTGAATGGTACAGTGTATTTTCTTTTTCTTACAGCAGTAATATACAAAATATAGCAATTATATACAGTATTTTGTATATGGAATGGATGGAATTAAAAGTGAATGGAATTATGTTGTCATAATGGACTCTACCAATATAACAATTATGAAACAGCATGAAAGCATGAAAAAATGTTTACTGTATATATAATATAAATGCACATTGTTTCGTAATTGTTTTATAGGCAGATGCCATTCTGACAACATGCCCCCCTACTAATCACAAAAAGTTAAGTTGTGTTAAATTAACTTTTCCCAGACCACTAATAGTGGAAATGTTCAAAAAGATTTTGTTACTTAGTCATTTGGGTATGAAAATAACTTTTTTAATAATAAACCTTGCCTGAGAAATATTCTCTGGAGTAAAATTGTGACAACTAACCCCATGCAAGCAGAGTACAATAGCGATTGCAAAAGCAATTTTTAAATCACAGGACCTTACAGATTTCAATTGCTATCACAAAGTGACTTTCCATTGAGAAGTTATCATATTTTAATGTCAATTAACTGTATAATTTCTAATAACTTAGATCGAGTCAAGTGATTCACAAATTTGTGAATCAGTTCTCCCAAAAACAAACCATTTGTAAAATAAACATCACAAGAAAAAACATTAAAAAGTGAGCCAAAGAAGGTTGTGAAGAGGAACAGAGGAAAAGAAATTCAAGTTTGAAGGTCAGCAATACTCCAGCAGGTTACAGCAGACGGGCAGAGAGCATGAAATCATATGTTATGCTGATAGGACTCAGATTCTCTCTCAGGCCAGGCCACACAGCTCAGCTGGGACACTAGAGGAAAAAACACAATCAAAATAATTGAGCCTGAGACCTCAGGTCTGCAAAAGATTATTTACATGCTCATTAATAATAAATAGGATAGACTGGCATGAAATATGGAGCTGTGTGAGGGGATGTGTGGTGTTTGAAATCATACTGATGATATGTGTGTTAACCTCTAAGCCCCACTTATATGTGTGTGTATGTTAACAGCAGCTGTTTACTCAGACTGACAGACAAGTGTGCGTTAAAGTCGTGCATAATACAGTCATTTCTATATCAACATGTGAATCTTTATTATCATGTTTTCCAATACAAATAACATTCATAGAGCTTCATCTAAATATATAAAGCTTTTTGCAGATTGTCAGACACAAAAGCTGATTTCTTGTTACTGTATGTAGAAATCTCATTTGCATATGCAATTCTCACAAGTTGATACTTTTAAATAATAAAACATGCTGCTGAAACATTTGTTGAAAGTTTCAAAGCTTTTGATTAATAAATAAATATACAAGAGTGTTTATTCAACTATGGACGTTTTCTGAAGTCTTTTAAAAACACTATAAATGTATCACAGTAGAAATCAGTTTTTTTGTCACTTTGTGTCATTTTTTTATAGTATTCTAGTTTTAAATGTAATAATTAATGTTTTATAATGGATTTAAAACTGAATTAATTCTATAAGTGTATACTCATGATGTTTGGAAAGTAGCAAAAATAAATGACAAATGCATAGTGGATGTTTTAAATGTGACCTTCATTTAACAAAAAAAAAAGAAAAAAAATTAAATCTGTTTGTTTCAATTATAATCAACCCCTAGGATAAGAAACATAAGAAACACCTGTAAATATACATATTATAAACATACCTCGTCAACATACAAAACAACAAATTATCATTGAAAATGGCTATATTTCAATAGCTTATTGTATCTCGTTACTCTGAGTTACTCTCTATCACTTTAAAACCTAATGTAATTATGGACGTATAATCTAATAAAAAATCCTGGACTCATTTAAGTTGTCTGATGCAAATTCTGTTTAGCCCTGCTCCTCCCCTAATTTAGTTGGACAGCAAACACCGACAGGGTATTTTTAGATCCTGTCCGAAGCCTTTTGACAGATTAAGAAGGAAAAGCTGCCCTGATGTTTATCTGATGGAGAAACACATCCCAGCGACGTTAGAGAGAAACTGGCAAGGCCGTCTGGGCGGCGTTCAGAGGAACCCTTTGGTTAGCGGTAGGGCAACCCTCTCTCCATCTCTCCTTGACCCAATAAAGCAGCTTTATCAGACATCAGCGGTGACCGTGTGAAAGTTGGCCTGGATAAAGCAAAGAAATTAAACCCTGGAGCCACTGATTGATGGACTGGACGCTTGTCAACACTTGAGATTATAGAAACCCTGGCTCTCATCACGGGACGCCCCTATTGGGCCGCAAACAGAAACATCTAGAAGCCTCCATGCCAATCCTCCTTCTCCTGTGAATTCCCCCCCGCTCCACACAGGAATTCCAGACTGTGGGGAAATTAATGTTCGGATCTGGCGTAGAGGAGGGTAAGGCAAAGCGCTGCCAAGTCATCTGAGATCTGCCTTTTTTTATTTTGTTTGCTCCGTCCATGAAATGCGACTGATTCCCAGCTTCGCGTTTTCGGCTCCCAGTCAAATCCCAGCTGTCTTTATGGATTCTCCAGATCTCATTACAGTCAATGAGCCTGCAAAGACTTTCAGATCAAAGTGAAAGTCTTTTAGCACTGGTGAGAGAGAGCGAGAGTAAGCCAAATCAAGTCATTATAACCAAGGAAAAGCATATCAGGAATACCTGATGGTCAACAAAGTTTAGCCAAGGGAAAAAAACAGCGCCATGCAAACAATTTCAGGGTCCTAAATCTATAGAGACTTCATCTGAACAACATTTATTATTCACAGCCAGACACAAATTTCCAAGTTGCAGAAGCCTGCGAGCCATTATGTGATAAGACAAACGAACTCGCGGGCCTGACCTTGAATAAATCGGTAGGGCTGGAGGAGCTTCGGGTGAGCGTTCGCCGCACGAGTGTCACATCTCGGTGTCGGAATTGAAATTAGGGTTTGTTTATAGACTGAAGCTGTCGGGGTTACGGATGAACCCGAGGAGTCATCCGTCAGATCGCATGTGCAAGGCCGAGCAGGAAGAACTGTAGCTTTTTACTGATTCATTGCATTCTACCATGGGCTTAATCCTCTAATCTAAAATGTATGGCTCGTATCTGTTGGAGATTAGCCCGACGGGACGTGTTTCGAGATGCAAAACAGAGCAGAGGTCAGGAGGGATCTTGTAAAGCAGAGGGCACAGCCAAACACACAGATACGTCAAGCACCTGAAAGAAAAAAAGAGCCAAATCTACCTTGTTTATCTCAACAGCCTGATAAAATGTACTTACATGGATCAGCTGGCGTCGTTCCTGAGAGCCGGGATGTTAGTCAGCCTCAAAACCCAGACCTTCCGCCGTGTTGCCGTCAAATATTTGGATGCGAGAATAAAAGCATTCTCTCATTACGCGTCAAGCACCTTGTAAATTTGTTTGAAAAGGTCTGCCAGACTGTTCTAGTGATTTTACCGAGCCAAGACAAACTCGAAATGTTCTGTGTAGACTGTTGAGTGATCGCTGAAAATAATGGACGTTTGGCTTGAAGGTCCAGAGATATATTTTCCTTAAGCTATAGAGCATTTCCTCCTTTCAAAACAGATGTGTCGAAGTGTGTATTTTAGAGCTATTAAAGTTGGATCTCTACCTTTGGATTCGAGATGCACTTTAGGGTCACAACACGGTGCTGTCATTCCTGTTATGCAGTACATTCACATGCCCTGGCTCTATATTTTAGTTTAAACTCATATTAGTTTGTTTTATTTTAAATTAATTTACTAATTTGGTTTGAGCAAACATTAACATGAAGAAAATGCCAATTTATTTGGAAATTGTCCAAGTGTTTCTTAATTTTGCAATCTTGATAATTTCTCTAATCAAATTGATGTTTTCTTGGTAATTTTGTTTTAATTAATTCAAGTTTTTTTTTCCTGTTACCTCAATATCACTTCCCATCTTCCAAGCCACTTCCTTAATAATATCTTCCTACAGGAGGTGACATGATAATTGGTGCAAACTCAGAACAAACACAAGCAACTATTAGCAATGCATGTGGTCAGTGTGGTCTAATTATGAATTTTCTAAAAATAAATAAATAAATAAAATAAAATAAAAAATTGGACTTGTGATTTAAAATGCAATTTAAAAAAAGATACAGGTCTGGCCACAATTTTGTGATTATATATTAATATGACTATATAGTAAAAATAAATAAATACATAAATAAAAAAATAAAAAACAATAGTAATATTAAACATAATAAATATTTACTATATTTTTTTAAACAATATTTAACAATAATAATAATTTACAGTACAGTACAACTGTGATATTATAATATTTATGGCTATTTTAATTTGTTCATTTTCAAATGGTAAACTTTTTATTTTAGCAGAAAATTTGGGGGAGCATTTAAAGCTTCTTTTTTGTTGACAACGGCTGAAACGCTTCTCAAGAGACTTGATCGCTTCATATGATTCATATATTTAATTTAAGCTTTTATTTACATTGATCAGCAAACATAAACAGAAGCTCAACCATACTTGCTTAATGATTCTTAGGGAAGCTCGAATGTGCTGCGTAACACACAAGAATGAACCTTATTGGTTCTCACACTTCAAGCAAGCATGCTTGAGCTTCCATTTGCCATAACTAATGTGTGCATTGATTAATGTTTATATGTGAATAAAAGCCTAAATTAAATCTGTGCATCATATAAAGTGATCAGAAAATTTGGACTAAGCCACAATTCATATGGATTAGTTTTACGATCTTTTTATGAAACTTCTGAAGCATCAAAAAGTGATGGAGGAACAGAAATCTCTCAGATTTCATTAAAAGTATCTTGATTTGTGTTGAACAAATGTCTTACAGGTTTGGAATGACATGAGGGTAAGTAAATGACAGAATTTTCATTTTTGGGGGAACTGTCCCTTTAAATTATAACCTCAACCTCACCTACTAACTCAAACGTAACAGGAATGACCTTGCAACAGTCCTGGAAAGAGTCTTGTCAACTAAGCATGGGTAGTAAAGCCCATAGGTGACCAATCACAAGTTACACACACAACCTCGTGGGCAGACTTACTGTACTGCACCAGCTCGTCTCATTACTTTGTTTGGGCCTTTTTTTGCGGAGAAAAAAAATAATAAAACACAATTTCTGCACCAGCACACTAATAACAACCCACACACATACTGCAGTCCTTTCCCTCACTGCCTTCATCTCTCAGATCCCCTTGCTTGCTTCATCTCCAAGTCCCTCCATCCAGACCCCCAATGCACTCAGCATCTGCTTGCAGGATGAATAAATCAGTGCTTCTTCCCGGCTGCGGTCCCCTGACTGACAGAGGCCCATCTTAATTGTAGCTGAAAGCCGGCTTTCTCTGTGCTAATTAGCAGAATGCGCTGCTAAATGATTTAAAAACTCGGGGCTTATACGAGCCCTGCCGATCATCACTTATTCACATGGAGCGCGGCACTTTGTGAGAACATGGCGCCCGAGGTAAATTAATTTACTCCAATTAGCAGGCCCTGTCAGCGCGCATCACTGTCTCATACTAGACATGCCTCTGAAAAAATAATGCACTTGTTTTGTCCTCTGCTTTGGTTACATCTGGTGTGCAGTGGAGGGGAATCGGATGAAGCAACTGCAGGAAAACAGACAGCCCTCGTCTCGGACGACTAAATGCCTCCATGCTGCCGTCCGAGATGAAGCAGAACAGGAAGTGGTCACTCTAGAGGTGGGACGTTCAACCACATGCCTGAGGAAAACAGAAAAATTTTACTACCTGTAAAAATGGGCAGAAAGCAAAATGAGGTTTTGAGAGCTAATTCAAAGTTAGTTCAGTTAGGGGGCATTCACACAGGATGGGGTCTTGCATAGATGGGGTGCAACAGAACTGAAAACAGGGGTGCCAAGATGCAATTCGAAAAACCTGAACCGCTTTTTAACATGACATAACATGTAAAAGCTAAAAATATAGGAGGAGAGGAAAATTAACAAACATACCAAGCTACAGCACCTAGCACCCTCCATCTATTAATATTATTTTTTTGATTATGATTTTATTGTGGTTGGGCACGTATACAACTTACATTTGCGGTAACACTTCAGTAGTGACCAATTCTCACTATTAACTAGTTGCTTATTAGCATGCCTATTATTAACATATTGGCTGTTTATTAGTGCTTACAAAGCATATCTTCTGCATGACTTTCTACATCCCTAATCCTACCCATATTAATAAGCAGCTAATTAGGAGTTTATTGAGGCAAAAGTCGTAATTAATGGTTGGTTAATAGCGAGAATTAGACCTTAAAATAAAGTGACCACATTTTCATATATAATAATTCAAAAATAAATTCTCAAGTTTATATATAAAAATTCAAATTTAGTTGGAGTTAAATTGATAGAAATAACATATATTTTATATATAATGTGTATATTTATAATATTATTAATAATAACAACAACAACTGTTTCTTTTAACTTTCTATTTATCAAAGATCCTGGGGGGAAAAAATAAATTAGGATTTCAACCAAATTGAAATTTAGTTTCAACCAAAAATATTAAGCAGCACAACCATTTTTTTTACTGAAAATAATTAGAAATGTTTTGAGCATCAAATCAGCAAAGTAGAATGATTTCTGAAGGATCATGTGACACTGAAGAACTGTAGTAATAACTGCTGAAAATTCAGATTTGTATCACAGAAATAAATTACATTTTATATTACATTAAAATAGAAAACGGCTATTTTAAATTGTAAAAATATTACTATTATAATACTGTTTTTACTGTATTTTTCATCCTTGGTGAGTATACGCGTCTTCTTTCAAGTAAATAAAAAGAAAAAAATGTTTTGACCCTAAACTTGAACGGTAGTGTATATACTGTATACAGCAACCCTACATAAGACGAGTAGTTTTGAAAATGGATGGATATATATAGAAAATGTTTAACTGGAATTCAATAAGGCAGGGAAAAGATTCAAAATATTGTATCTGTGTAAAAGAAAGCATGATGTAACAGCCCCCCCAAAAAAAACACAAAGTAAAAAATGGCACAGACGAAACATAAGTCCTGTGTGATTGCTCCCTTTGCCAACAGTTGTTCTGCCAACAGTTGTAGAGATACAAAAAGTATTGCCACACAGAATCTGTACTAACTTATTGCGGTTATTACATAAAATACTCAAAAGGCAACAAAAAAACTTTCCCTAACCATTTATCATGAGGAAAAGAATAAGATTTGTTCCCTTTTTTTCCCTTTCTTTTTGCCTGGCAGCATACAACCCTTATATCTCAGTTACAGTCTAGTCTCAAGAGACCATAATGCTGCTCACTTCCTGTACCTATTTTAATTTCTGCAAATGCATTGCGGAGGGCAAATTCCTCTTCCTTGCACAGGGATTTGACATGTCACTGACAGCTGAAGCAGCAGAGATTAATCTAGAACGAGCAGACTGTTGAAAGCTGCCTTTGCCTGCTAATGATCGAACCGACTACAGGTAAGGAGAAAGAGATGGAAAACACTACAAGGGCTCATCCTTCTCTCGTCCTCCACTACTACTGAAAGAAAGTTGATGTTCTGATCCATCTTCTGCTCTTAAGAGAGAAGCCAGCGCGCAACGCAGAGGCAAGAGCCAAAAAACGGCTTCATCCGGCAGGATTCAGACAAATGCAACGACACGAGACAGGTTTGCTTGGAATGCTTTCCAGATGATGTCAGACTTGAGCACAGGCAAACGAACAAATCCAGCCCAGGCGTTTTAGAGTTATTTACGATTTCGCTACGATGAATCTTACGAGTGGTGATTCTTTACGTGGCCCCAGGGATCTCAAAGCATTGTGGGAAGCCCATGTTATATATTGCATCCTTGTTTTACATGAAAATGATGTTTCAACAAATGTGGCGCCTGATTATGGCCCTACCCATGATGCATAAGGACCTAGTTGGATAGGCACAGTGTGTCTCAAATTCTTTTTCTACAGTAAAGTAGAGAAGTAAGTAAAAGAATACAGCAGTCAGAAGAAAACAGCTGAAGGAGATATAAGGGAGAAATCTCTTTTAAATTAGGCTGATATTTCACACCCCACTAGCTTCCTGATCCTGCTGCTAGGTGCGAATTGTGTGAATAAAACTGACATTAATAATATGTTCTCTTCAAATAGGTGTGACTGCATCTTTAAGTCTGTATGGTACATTATAAAATGATTTTTTGAAGTTGTAAATAAAACGTAAAAATTTTAAGTACAGTTTACAAGAAAATACTATTGCAAATGTTCTACTTCAGAGTTCCGTGTTTAATTCAATGTGTTACTTGCTATTTCTATGTAATTGTTTGTGAAATTTACTTGCAATTTCTAAATGAAAATTGTTTCGATGCCAAATATTAATATCTGATATCAACAATAAATAAATTTCAGATAGATAAAATAGCACTAATAGCAAAAATGAAAAAGAGTTTCAGGGGGGAAAGGGTTAAAAAGAAAAAAACAGCAACAAAAACGTTTAAGCATAGTCATGCAGCAACTGTGTAACATAATACAAAACATAATTCAAAATCTACTGTGCAACACCAAACAAAAGTCCAAAATATTTTTTTTCTTTAAAAAAATTTCAGCTTGAATTAAATGAATATTTCTCAAATTAATTTATGTATTTATATACTAAAAACTTAAGTTGAGTGAATCACTATTATGGGTTCTTTAATATTATTTATGCTTAAAATAATATTTTAACGCATAAAAAATGGTTCCAAACCTTCTCACTGTTGTCATTTCTTCTTGCTCTTTCCACAGAAAATTCCCAGGAATATTTTTGTCTGGAGAAACAAATGATAATTGAGTTATTTGTGCGTAAATGCAAATATATCATGACAAACACCTCCAAATAAATTGATAAATGGGTAACACTTTACAATAAAGTTTAATTTGATAACATTAACTAGTTAACATTAACAACAATAATAACATTTATTAATGTTAATGTTAAGTTCAAAACTTACTAATGCATATTCAAATTTAAAGTTGTATCTGTGAACTAACATGAACATGAACATTTTTATTAACTAACATTAACAAAGATTAATAATTGCTGTTAAAATATACATTACTCATTGTCAGTTCATGTTAGTTAATGCATTAACTAATGTTAACAAATGAGACCTTATTGTAAACCGTTACCGATAAATGTACTAATATAACTAAATATACTAATATGACTTATCTAATATAAACTGTTAGGTGAGGTTGATCAGTTGACAGCAATGTCTAAGTGACCTATCAACATGCAGCAAAAATCATGATGCAGAACAAAAACATACTGTGTAGTAGAGTAATTTGTGGAGCAGTCTTGAAGAGAACATCAAATCATTGGTTACTGTCCTTTCATTGACAACAATTTAGAAGGTGCAACAATCTGGTACCACTACACTCTTAACCTTTGCTCAAAATGTAAATGTCCTAAATGCAAAATCATCTTTTGCTGATGCATCTTCCACAGTAATAGTGGCTGACTCTCAGCTTTGATGATCATCTGAGCAGAGATTAAATCATAGCTTGCTTTTGGCCAGCTAATCTCTGAGAAAATAAGGATCCAAACATCTGCATTAGCATTTGGCAACTGTGGAGTCGCTGTTTTGTAACCATGATCCTCTTCTGGCCCAGGTGTCTTTGTTGTTAAGCAGTTTTGGCTTTATTCTGAGGGCTACACCTTTCGCATTCTCTCATCTTCAACATGTTTGCAGATTTAGGGGTCTTTAGAGGAGCTGGTTGGATGTGGTAAGCAGTATGTGTGTCAGTCTGAGGGCTCGTTGAAATAGTGATGGAGGAAGAGATATGACACACTGACAGAGGAGGACTCACGTATTAGTTGAGGGTGGGAAAACTGACTTATGACCTCCAAAACTAAATTATACGAATCAAAAAGTCATAAAACATTAGGAGGCACAGTCCAATCCACAGCCCAGATTCTTTGTTCTAATGCCACCCAAACCGAGTTGGCTAGATAGACTTTATTTCTAATTTACAATAGCAAGTCTAAGAGGGTTGTGCAAAATGTAGAATTTAAAAATGATTTTCTATTTCTAATTTCAATTTGAATTGATTAGTCACACCTAATAGAATGTTGAATTGGAATTTTAAATGCAAGAACAGTATGAAATTTACTTCATTGTAATTCAAGACTACTGTTTTTCAACACCTTAAATTTTGCAACAAATTGTTACCAAAAAAAAAATAATAATAATTTGGAATAATTACTGTTTATTCCCTTATATATACAGGTCACATTCAGGTTATAAGCATTTGGGGAAATTAAGTGTTTTTGATTGAAGTGTTGCACCATAATACATAATTTTTTAATAACATTATTTATATGATTTTTCATTTTATGGATACAGTACTTTTGATTAATTAAATAAATGCAGCCTTGGTATAAGAAACTGAATGGTAGTGCATGTACTCATTTATGAAGTCCATTTTCACCTCAAAGTAAAATAAAAACTGAAACTGAAAAAATCAGTCAAACTTACCTATATAGACAAACTATAAGCTATAAAAAAAAATCATAATTGTAAGAAATAAATACACAATTGCGAAATATTAAGTCATAATGATTCTGAACGAACATTTTATTTCCCAGAATGCTCTAATTTACTGCAAATGTTGATGATTGTGGCATTTCAAACATTATTAATATCATATGTGACCCTGGACCACAAAACCAGTCGTAAGGGTCAATTAATTTTTTTTAGATTTATACATCATCTGAAAGATGAATAAATAAGTTGATGTATGGTTTGTTATGATAGGACAATATTTGAAAATCTGGAATCTGAGAGTGCAAAACAAATCTAAATATTGAGAAAATCCCCTTTTAAGTTATTCAAATTAAGTTCTTAGCAATGCAGATTGCAAATCAAAAATGAAGTTTTGACATATTTACAGCAGGAAATATCTTCATGGAACATGATCTTTAATTTACTTAATATCCTAATTTCTGGCATAAAAGAAAAATACAATGTATTGTTGGCTATTGCTACAAATATACCACACATATAGTGTTTCTGAAAATGGCGTCTGATGCATTCTGAAAACTGTACTTAAAACTCAAATTTGAATTCCAATTCTGCATGTTAGTTCAAACTGTACATCAAATTCAGGATCTCAACTGAAACGTAGAATGCATTCTCAACTGAATTCTGCATGCGGCACAACTCTGATGTGTCCAGCATTACCATCACTCGCGGCCTTCATCAAAGCTGCCCTCGCTGCAGTGGCTTCAAGAGCTCTCCAAGGTGCTGAAAAAGCCACTTCCTTTTACCTGCGAGGCCCACTGACACCATGTCAGACCGTCACAGCACTGCAGAACTTTGAGCTGCCTCTTTTGCACTCACTCTTCGTCTCCTCCATCCTGAGCAGAGGACGAGGCCGAGCAGAGGGAGTCGCAGAAGACTCCGGGGTGTCTTTGTTTAGATTAATGACTTTTGAAAATGCAGCAGTCTCACGGATTCAAGGCCAGCGCCCCACGTTGAGCTCTTAAGGGGCTGCTGCAGGAAGAGGCAGACTGACAGTTGGGCTGTCAGCATCATTATCTGGCTTGAGTCCTGCCATTAAGGTGGCAAAGTGCTGAAGGGTGTCACCCTCCGGAGCAGAGATGTAGCCTAAAGCTCTCATCTGTGCAGACAGCAGACGAAGAGGACCCTCCCAGGTGAGAGCGCCGAGGTCAACCCTGTTTCATTACCTTTCTGCACTAGTACATCGACCTGTTAGTAACCTTAGCGTGACGGAAAGAGACTCTGTTAATGCCTCTCACCTCTTTTGTCTCTGTCTGACAGGTTAAACTGAAGTGAATATGGGAACGTAGCGACAGTTTGTTCACAAATGTCCAAACACGCCCTTAAATTATGATTTCTAGCTGTATTAACTTTTCATGGCTACAGACAAACAGCTATTAAATGAAGATAATGTCTCTGTGTTTCCCTTATAACATGCATTATAAAAATATCGAAATTTGTGAATCAGCCTTTAGTCACCATTTCCATGCTGTCAATCTCTTAATTGATTATTTATTTCAAATAGCACATATCTTTCAATATTTGATCACTTTACGCTGGCAATTTAATTTGTTTACTCCTTACTTAGTTTTGTATTTTACTATTACTTTACACAACCGTTCAAAAGTCTGAAGTCAGTAAGCTAAGAAATTACTTAAGGCTTTTTTTTTATAAATTTAAAAAGAAATTATAAAAAATATTTTTTATAATGTTACAATATATTTCCATTTAAAAAAAACAGTTCTTTGAACCTTTCCATGGTATCATGCTTCAAAAAAATATTAAGCAGCCTAACTGTTTTGATCATTGATAATAAGAAACGTTTCTTGAGCAGCAAATCAAAGCATATTAGCAAGATTTCTGAAGGATCATGACACTGGAAAATCCAGCTTTGTCATCACAGGAATAAATTACATTTTAAAATATATCACAATAGATAGAGATGATATTTTAATATAGACAATATTTCACATTATTACTGTTTTTATTGTATTTTGATTAAATAAATGAGGCCTTTGTCAGCACAAACGACACAAAACATTAAACAACAGTAGTTTATGTAATCATTTATGAATATTATTTCCATCTCAAATTAAAAATGTAAACAGATCATTTTTATAAAATACACAAATAATTACATTAAAAAATTTGAATGTATAAAAAAGCTGCAACTTTGAGAAATAAATTAGCAACTGTGAAACATTAAATATTGTGAGCTATGAAGCCAACATTTATTTTTAACTCTTAGGTTGAAATGGACTTATATACTTCAGGTGGCATTGTAACATATGAAGTCGCTGAGACAATTGTAATTGTAAACTATAAAGTCAAATGATTAAATATTATGTTGCAATTACTGGAAATAAATTATGTTTTTGTATAACACATTGTAAACATAACGTGTTATGACCACAATAGAAATATGCCTATGGCTTTTTTGTGTATTTCATCCTCGACCGTGTTGAAACATTGTAAGCCTACTATGGTCATAAGTTCCTTGTTAGTATGACATGTGGACTTGAATAGATAATGCTCTTGAACAAAATAAGCAAGCTAAAATGCAGTGCATTTTGTATCTTTCAATCAATATCAAGGATGGGCAACTCTGCTACTCTCACAGATTCCAACCTCAAACCATAAACCACGTGAACTGTGGTTTGTTGTTTTATATATCAGTCAGACAGTCTCTTATTCTGGGTGGTTCTTGGCCAGAACAAGATGCAATATGGATTAGAAATGTGAATGGATTAGTCTTTATGGGCTTTTTTGTATTTTGTTTTAAATTTTGCCAAATAAAACAAACAAAAAAACTTACTTTTACAGGTGTGCTGTTATTGTAAACAAACCTTTTTAATGAGTTTTGGGTGAATCCAGAGTGGCAAGTTTCTTTGTTGAGAGAACGCAACTGCATCTGTAAAAGAAAGAAAGAGACAGTGCAGTGGACTAGCAGTTATTGCACATTGACATAATGAGAGATCGATTCCAGTTTGAGGCATTTCCAGACCCAGTTCCTACTTCTAAGCATAATTTCTAGTCAACCCTGCTTGAATTAAACAACACTCAAATGTATTAATGTTTTTAATTTGACAATTAAAATGAGTTCAGATAAGCCACAAGAGCAGCCAAACCATAATTTCAGTCCATTCTCGTAAATTATCTTTCCAACTCGCACAGTCCTCTTGTCAGAGAAAAGCAGCGCTGATGTTTGCCACATCACGATCGTGTTGAAAATCAACACATTGTCATACACTCCATAAACAAGTCATTTCTGATTAATCATCTCCCTGTAATACACGAACACATTTGTGGTAAGACTTTAAACAGTTCGGCTCAGCTCTACAGCCCAAAGCAGTTTGAGGTGGTTGGTAATGGGAGTCACAGCTATGTAAATCAGTGGCTCTGTGTTTTTTGTTTTGGCAAGACCTCAGGGAGGAACGGCGTATCCGAGTGGGGCTTTACAGTTGGAAGCGGTCTCAATGAAGGCCTCTGTGAAAACCTACTCACCAGGAGTGGTCAGAATTAAGTGAAAAAAAATGACACAAGCCAGTTAGCTTTTCCACAGCCACATATGGCAGCTGTTCAGATGCGAGACCGCTGCCGCTGCTTAGGAACGGCCGATCCAGAGCAGCTGGGCCGCACTGTTTAGATTAATAAGCTCAACGTAGAAGACATTAAGCACTAAGTGCTGACCATGCCAACTCCGGAGAGGACCGTAATGGCTTCAATATTACTGGGGCATGTATGAAAGAAACCTTACATTCATTCATTTAAACGGCCATTTACATCCTGTGGAGAGGGAGGCGGGTGCGAGTGCAGGCCACGAGAGGGATCTAGTCTCGCTGTCATTGTAATAGGGTCACTTTGACGCATTGGGCCAGGTCCAGTTTCTCTGGTAACAGTTGCAGGATGAAAGCATGGAGCGGACTGTGCCTGGAAAACTTAAACAACGATCAAAAGTGACATAAGTGTGAGCAGCACAAACTAAAAGGTATTTTTCATAAAACCACACCTTCTGAATATTCAGTAGCACCTGCTTTTCCATGCACAGAAGACTTTTAGAAGTCAAAAATCTGGCTGCGTGAGACGCCAACGAGAAAGCAGTGGCGAAAGTAACAGGTTGCAAGACTAAACTCTGACATTTTCTATGTAGCCGGCCCCAAAAAACACGCAAGATCCTCATTGTGTCGCAGTCGGCTTTGAACCGTTCTCCTGAAGGTGTCCCTTGCGTAATTGTCAAGATGACCTTCAGCAGCGATCAATGGGGCACCCAGGCATAAATGGAAGGCAGTTCCGGAGTTTTGCGATGATATGAATTCTCCTCAACGTCCCATCTATCAAGATAAAACAAATGCTGCTCATTACTGGAAAAAAATACACCAGTGTTCCAGCAAGGGCAATTTTGCCTCCCCAAAAAACGTGTGGGAGTTTTTAATATTGTGGAGTGGAGCGTGTGTCACCCAGGGACCCACTTCAGCTCTTCATCAATCTGCCGTTCCCCCCCATCCCTCTTCCTCCCACCCCCACGGACCTCGCCGGAGATCTACAGACGAATCTGTGCCTTATCGTTTTAGAACAATGCTCCTTACTGCTCACCAGAGAAATGTCCTATTTGATTTCAGGAGAAGTAAATGATCTTTCATCTGCGGTATAAAATTGGAAAGTTTTAGTGCCAATTGACTACTCTTGAAGAAAGAGAAAAAGAACATCTCAGATTTGAAAAAAAAACTACGATTTTGGGAGTTTGATTGATGTTTCCATCAAACAAAACCCACCGTTTTCATTTTAGATATGCAGTGCGTTACTGTATTTTTCAAAGGTAGCACAAAATGCAAAGTGGGTAATCAAAAAATTAGAATGTGAGAGCATGAAAATAGATAATTTCACCTCTTATACTACCCTAGACAGTCAAAACAGTAAATTAGCCACCACTGAAACAGAAAGAAATGTCTTTGGAGTATCTTGATTGTATACAAATGTTCTTTCTGTTTTGATATTTTCATTAACTTAGTTTTCTCCGAATCTGAGCATAGTGGAGCAAAACCCGGTTTGTCAAGATCACACACTAAAACGGGTTTTCAAGAGCACAAAACTATTTTATAATAATACCGGTAGTAGTGTTTTTCTATTACTGTTTTATATAATAATATTTTATTGTATAAAAACAAATAAAACAGATACAATTTACTGAATTTACATTATTGCTGTTCATTTAGTTTTCAAACACTGGTCAGATATCATGTAAAAAAAAATAATGAAAAGAAAATCATTTTAAAAATTATTAGTAATAAAATGTTTATTTTAGTAGTGCATAAAAATAAAAGTGTCACCTTAATAGAAAGTAAAAATGTAAAAGTAAACAGAAAAAAAATAACATTTTACACATTTATAAGAATCTGCATTTTTTTTAACAGTATAAAAAGGATCTTTATTAATGCCTTTATATTGTAGGCAGGGGTCCCTCACAAAAAAAAGGATCATATTTTGGAGTCTGTGATGTCATCAGAAAGTTTGAAAATCCCTCGTCTTAGAAACCTGATTTCAGTCATTACTCAAAAAGTGCTAGTTACTGCATTTCACAGAGTACTTAAATACATTCTCTTAACCACCACAATCCCTTATTATTTTACTCAGACAGTTTCCTTATTACGTGTATCTGCTGTTGAAGTCTAGGTACACTGATTTAGCTTAGTCCGGAACTATGCCTCTCTCCCCTGGGGTTTTGGGATCTAAGCCATCTGGTTAGTGTTCTCACAGTCCATTTCCCCGTGCTGCACTCTCCACAACACTAGCTGAGAGGAACTAATGTGAAAGTGAGGGAGAACCATTGAGCACAAAAGCTCATTATACATCTACACCAGGCCGAGTGGCTTTCGCTGGGTCACACACCAAGCAAAAAATAAAAAAGAAGAAAAAAGGATGCATGTAGGTTTTATTTAACAACCAGAGGAAGGGATTGTTTCCCGATGACAAGACTTGGCCTTAACCCTGCACCTTTCTCTTCGGCTCGTCGTAAGTTTCCTATCACAATGCGGTGGAAAATAGCCCAGGAAAGAAAGGGATTAGAAAGCCTTACAAAAAAAAATTATTTCCATCTGGACAAAGAGAGGTGGGGGGCGGTGGGAGGGAGGCATTGGGAGGGATGGGGGATTTCTTCCCAAAAAAAACATCTGGAGAAGCAATCTGGTGTAAATAAGCAGACAGCGACTCACTGCCCACCCAATAAATAACACACCGGGAAGAAGCTAGTTCACAATCTGGGCTTCCCCGGAACATGACACTGAATTAGAC
>NW_015557093.1:379526-395919 GCF_001515605.1 Sinocyclocheilus anshuiensis | reverse complement strand
AAGCTGGGAACGGGTTGGACACAAGTGTGCATAGAACGTTTGCTTGCATGCATGTGTCTGATTTGCCCCATCCTGGTTTCGTCTTTTGGCTGCGCGACAGTCACTGGCAGGTAACGCACACTCTCCTGTCGTCCACACGGAAAAGTATCCCGCCTTCTTGGGTGACTGCGTTTGCCAACGCTCTCGAGCAGAGGTAGGTGCAGAGATACGGTGCTGGAGAGAACACAGCTCCAGTCTGACCCCGTGGGACTTTCAGCGCCTCTCTCAACTAGAAATATTTGTTTTCTCTGCTCAGATAGTGGTTTAGGTAAACAGCATATTGCCTGCTCAAGTTGGCACAAACATGGTTTGTTAATTACATTTTCCATGCCAGACAAACATTCAAAGTAAGGCGCACATTTTGTGTACGATTTGTGAACAAAAACAAATATTTTTGCATTTTATAATTTATTACTGCTAAATGTTAAAATACTTCCTATTGTGTCCTAATTTAATATGCAAAGACAACTATAAGTAAGCCATCTGTAGGTTGTTTTATCTGAAAAGTATTTGTGGTGCTGTCAAAACATTAGCTTTCTGAACAGCACAACAAAGCAACACTGGCTCAACCAATGGTGTGGGTTGGGGGCGTGGCTATTTGTTCATCCGACCAATGGTAGATTTAGTTTAGAAAGCCTGGGGAAATTCAGCTTTACATTGTTCATTTTCACATATTAAAATTATTTAGATATATATAAATGTGCACTTCTTTTTCAAATTTAGGGGGCAGAATGATATTTTAATGTTTTTGAAATCCTGCATTTATTTCATGAAAAATACAGTAAAACAGTAATATTATGAAATATTTAAAATAATTTTTTTGTACGTTAATATATTTTAAAATGTAATCATTCTAATATGCTGATTTGCTGTTCAAGAAACATTTCTTATGATCAATGTTGAAAAATTTGAGCTGCTTAATATTTTAGTGTAAACTGTGATATTTTTTCTTCAGAATTATTTGATGAATAGAAATAAACTTATGGACTGAATAAACATGGGACACTTGATTTCTTCACTGTCAATTCTGGAATGTTTTTTGACTCAAGATTATATGGTCTATAGTTATAGTTATAGTTGACTCAAGATTATATGGCCCATAGTTTTCTTTTTTGGGGGGAGGGAAGGGTATTGATTATAATTGTAATGTATTGGGGAAAAAAATATTGGGGGAAAAAAAAGAAAGTTCAAAAGAACAGCATTTATTTGAAACAAATCTTTTATAACAATGCAAAAGTCTTTAGTGTCACTTTTGGTCAATTTAATGCATCATCACTGAATAAAAGTATTATTTTTTATTTAAAAAAAATCTTGCTGACCCCGAACTTTTAAACGGTAGTGTATATTTACATATATTAGCAAATGAAACAATCACAGTACAGAACGAAAAAAATCACAATACAGTATGGACTAAACTGCACAAAAAGACATACCAAAGAGACAACAAAAAATATTTAAATTTCTCCTGTTTAAACTTAATATTGTTTAATAAACTTTGTCACATAAAAGTAAACTTCCAGTATACCTACCGGCTGAAAAGCTGCAGCAGCCACAACGTGTGTTGATTTCTTGCCGCAGAAGAGGGCTGCCTCATGCACACTGACTCCCAGTGCCCAGCGGTGACAGTGACAGAGGCAGATGGCACAGGTCCGGATCTAAGGAGAGGAACACAGGGTGCCAGGGTTGCACGGGACACCCCAGAGAGCCTCTTAAGGAGCAGTAGGCCACTTACATCTATCAGGGCCGGGGTGTTAATGAGAACGACGGATAGAAGAACGCAAGGGAGGAGGAAAAGAAGGACGCATTGATAAAAATGACAAAAGAACAGATGCAGGTGAACAGGTAGAGGGAGAGTAGGAGGAGGAGAAGAAGAAAAGTTTAATGACATTAATGATAGTCATGAGATTACTCAAAGTGCAGGGGTGGGGAACGTCAGGTGTACAATGGAGGAAAAATTTCCAGACTTGGAACTGAAATCAGGAAAAACCTGTGTTGTTTTTTAAGTTTAGAAAAACTCAGAGCTGGTTTCACCACAGGAGATCATGCGTATATATCCCATCATTCTTTGCTCCTGCAGCTAGGTGTGTGTTTTTGTGCGAGCGGCCCAGCAGAACATCACACATGCATTATGGGATGCTGAGGGGGTGGGTGCAGGAAGGGGACAAGGATCATGAATATTTTATAGAACATGAGAGGGACCAAACTGGGGTCGTCAGGAGATCATCAGCTGAGCCATCAATATTACATGACACTTCCACATTTATTGTTCATGGAAGAGGGAATGTCTTGGGAGGGGGTTTCATCCATGTATTCTTTTCAGATGAATCAGTGGAAGTCAAGGGAGGAAAGTTTTATGGAAGGATAAACTTTTTTTCTTGTGGATTTTTACACATACATGACTGACATTTAGCAGAAAAGCTCTGCTAGATATAAGAATACAACTTTTTAATTCTCAAAGCCGAAACTGCAGCATGTTGATGCTATAACGGGATGTCTTGGGAAGTTTTTGCCACCTGCTGATCACAGTTTCCGTTTCACTAAAACACACCAGATGTATTTCCCCTATTAATCTCGATTATGCAATACAAAATCTAACAAGATTTCACTTCAAATGCTTTACATGGGAATTACACCAAATATCAATTTAGCATAAATCCACACATGCACAATCCTGCATTATTTTATCTGAGAAATATCTATCTATCTATATAAATCAATACATAAAACAACATTAAAAAGTTAAATTAAAATATTAAATTATTAATATTATAGAATTGTTATAATAAAAACATTTTAAATAACTAATGTAAATTATGGAAAGTAATTCATAATGAATAAACATATTTTAATTATATTACAAGACATTTTATAGAATTTACTCACCAGTTGTTCTCCAAATTCTTGTGAACAATCCAGAGTTTCAATACTTTTATAAGCCTGCTGGAAATCAATAATTGAGCAGTGAGGTATAGCATGCTGTTAGATTTTCGGGTGAGGGGAAGAATTAATATTTATAATTCTGAAGTCCTGTAGCGTTCAGGTAGTACACCGTGGTAATGAGAGGACACACCGAGCGGAGCTCGAAAAAAAAATAATCAAGCTGTACAAGAACATGAAAGAAACATCTGAAGGAACTTTACTCACTGAGTATATCCTGTGTTTTATTTGCTGTTGTTCACATCTCTGGTTTTAGGTCAGGACATTGCCGTTTTCATCGGGAGGTTAAGTTTCTCAGGCTGTGGAGGTCTATGACGGACTCCTGTGAATTGATGCAGCTCACCTGCTGTATGAGCGATATTGTGGTTTATTTGAGTGAGCTTAAAACGAGAGCACAGAGTCAGTGTGTTACCTTAAAATCTCTCTTTATCTGCAGTGTGTAGTTTTATTAGACAAAACAGAATTTTCCATTCACACGTAACTATGTTTAGAAACATTAAGCACACAGAAATTAATAGGACATCTTTGGGAAACAAACCCACATATAGTGAATCATGAAATGTACAAGAACTGATTAGAGAGTAGCATACCAAGCTATCAATAATTCAAACAACAATCATGCCATAAAACTCCCCATACACACACACACACTCAAAGTCTTGTCCCCAGCTCTCTCTCTCTCTCTCTCTCTCTCTCGCTCTCTCTCTCTCTCTCTCTCTCTCTGTCTCGCAGAAGTCTGGGCCCCTCACCTGGCTTAGATCAACAGAAGTTGCTCAGCAGGTTCTCAGGTTCCCCGTGTATGGCCTGGGTCCACAGCTCTCATAGGTCATTAAAGGAGCGGCATGCTGCTAGCTCTCATAGCACTGCTGCTGGGTCACTGTACAGGACACACACACACACACACACTACTTAGACCTGCTCCTAATGAAACTCGCATGACTTCAGAATTAACAAAACAGACCAGCTGAAGATTGCACGGAACCAGACATCATTTTGAAAATTATATATTTGTGTGTGTGTATAGTGGATGACAGAAAGACTAAATCTAATTCTAGATTCTAAATATATTACATAACATATTGTAAACAAAGTGAATATAAATATATACATGTAAATACATGTAAATATTTTCATAATATATACTGTATGTGTGTGACTTTATATATACATAATAAATATACACAGAACACACACATATATTATGTAAACAAAACCTTTTATTTTGGATGTGATTAATCGCGATTAATCATTTGACAGCACTAATATATAAATATATATACAAATATATATATACAAATATATATATACATACTTATTTTATACTGATATATATATTAAAGCTGATATATATTAAAACATTTTATATTTAATGTATATGTGCCTATTCTATCAAGCAATTTTAATAATTTTTATTTAACTATTATTATTTAATAATTTAAGTAATTTTATTAAGTAATTTTACATGTATGAAACGATCTATCTATCTAGCTATCTATCTATCTATATATTATTTATTTCTCCATACATTTTTTTTTATAAATTATTCAATAATAAATAATAAATAATTTGAACACCTGATGTCTTTTTCCTTGCCATATATACATTTGTAAGAATATATACATGAATATAATATTTTACAATTTGTTTATATACAAAAAGGGAGCTCTAAATAATTGCTTAGACCCCTAAACTTGTTTACAATCTGATATAAAATCAGGAGGCTATATTTAATTGATCTGTACAATCGAAGTCTAATTAGTAACTAAATTTATAAAGCTATAATCATAACAACTATTGTGCCAAAGCAGACCGCTGGGAGCAATAAGCATGTTTTCTTCTAGTTTCATTGCAGTTCCTAGCACCAGTCCCACCAATTTCATATGCTACATGACAGCATCAGCCACCTGACAAATTATTCACTTATGGTTTGACATGCATAGTTAGTAGTCCAGTAAAGATGACCCCAGACAGTGTACAATAAAGTCATGTTAACACCTACACAGTCAACATAACAGCGCAACAGTCTCTATATAGCACATAAGTAGAGCAGGTTATGAATATTTTGCAGTGTTAAGTTTCCTATTAAGCATTGACATTTCACTCCTCACTGTAGGTGGTGATGGGAGAAACTGACAGGTTGAGGAAAGGAATTTCCATGCAAACTCCATGTTTTTTCTCACATCCGGTGTGTGCATGTGTTGCAGGGGTGCCCTCTCTGCAGGACACTGGCCCTCCAGGACCGAGTTTGGGCACCCCTGTGTTAGAGAGAGAAAGAGAGGGGGGAGAGAAGACTAAATTGAATTTTTCAGGAAACTACACCCTCCAGCACAAAGGTCTCAAATATTAAGTTTCATTCGCTTAGCTTTGTTCTTATGCAGACACTAATAAATGCGTTCAAAATTAGACAGACTTACAAGCACCATTAAATCATATAAATAATCAAATAATACATACATTTCCATCACCTGAGGTTTAGGCTACCTGCATTAACATTCCATGCATAATGTCACTAAACTAATTTATGATGTCAAAAGACCTCTGAAATATTTATATGAGAAATGGAAACTAGACCAAGCATTACTTACGAACGAAAAGAAGAAGAAAACACCACTCATTCAATAATTTATTGAACTTAAAATGATAAACCGCTTTAAATGCTCAGAATTGTTTGTCTGTTTTTCACATTTCTGAAATGGTTGTATGAAGTTTATTGAAGCGCGTAATGCATTAATAATTGATGGTGATGGGGTCTCTAACCTCGTTACTATAGTAAAGCTCAGCAGGAGCTCAGATTGGACATGAAAGACAGTCAGCAGTGCAAATAACCAACATTTCAAGTCCATCTTTCCACGCATAAACAATATCTTATTTATTTGATCAGAACTGTCTGAGCGTTTTATTTAGTTTTGCCCAAAAATCTACTACTACTAATAATGAACCCTTCCACAAACGAGTCCTCGTGTTTTAAACGCTCAAACTTCTATATGCTATCAAATTGTCACATTAAAAAATACACAGTGTTTTGTCGCCATCTAGTGGAATGTTGTTATTAACAAATGATAAGTGTGTATTTTTTTAATTTTTTTTAATTATGCAATAGAAGAACAGCAAATACAATTACAAAGACAACAAACAATACTCCAAAGCATACTATGTTAGCTTATAAGACTTACACCATGAAAGAGTCTTACATGCAATAGAATTATTAATTTCTTAAAGAGTTTACATACACATCAAAATCTTTCCTGAAAATAAAAAAGTAGGGAGTTTTCTTTGAAAATGTACACTTATGAATGTAAAATTTAGCAAGATGATAAGTGTGTATTCAAATTTGGATTTGCTTTTCATTGTTATACTCATGATTAACACACACACACGACGACACTGTTCTCATTCCTGACAATTAATTTTCTGGAAGTTTCCATATGGGGGGTTTGCAGCAAAATATCAAAATTAAATTGATATTAAAATGAAATCAAGTAGTCAACACTGTGTCTATATGTGAGAAAATTGAATTTTTCAAGTCATTTAATTCCCTCCATTCTACAAAAAGGATTCAAGTGATGTTACTTCTTTGATGTCACGAATGTTTTAAAATCACTCTTTAACAAGGTGGCATGCAAAATGTTGGACGCAGCCACATACTGTGTTGTTGGTAATTAAAATTAGCTGATTAAAAATAGTTACTAGAATAAACTGAATAATAATTCAACGGATTATGTCATTCATTTTGACAATGTGATTTTGTTGAATACAGCCAAGAAAGTCAGGAGGTTAGTAACTACAACACAATAACAGAGAAATAATCAACGAACTACGATCAACTAGCCCTCTATTAAACATTAAAAAAAAAAATCATCATACCTTTAGCTTACTCAGTAGAGCTGCATTCGTAGTTGCGCAGGAAGTTTGTGTGTCACTGTCAAATGTAACAATTAAAATGTGACTTTGTGAAAAGGACTGTCCTAAATTTTTACTATAGCAGCATAATATTAAAGGGGTCATATGATGAGATTTCAAGTTTTCCTTTCTGTTTGGAGTGTTACAAGCTGATTGTGAATAGATAAGATCCCTGAAGTTGCAAAGACTAAAGTCTCAAATCCAAAGAGATATTCTTTATCAAAGTTAAGACTCGAGAGAGAGAGAGAGAGAGCGAGAGAGCGAGAGAGAGAGCGAGAGAGAGAGCGCGAGAGAGAGAGAGAGAGAGAGAGTGCTAGCGAGCGCGCGAGAGAGAGCGCGCGAAAGAGCGAGAGGAGCGTGGAGTGAGACAAGGCTGCTGCATAAGCCCAATGTTATTTAAAGGGACTTTGTAGAAAACAAAGCGTTTGAGAGAGGCGGGGCATAGAGGACCTACAATAATGTACAGTATTTGAAAAATAATGTGTTTTTTGAACATTAAAGCATGTCAACATATTCTGTTACACCAAATACACAAAATAATGATCTTTAAAAAAGCATCATATGACCCCTTTAATGCTAGAAAGCCTATGCACTTGACACCGGCCCTGGAGTTAGTACAGGCCAAAACGACCATTTAAGCAGGATTTGAGCAGACATTTAAACAGACATATGTTGTACCTTAAATATACTCGATTCATTTTATGTTAGATAATAGCACTTAATATATATACCTAACAGGTCTTAAACAACAACTCGCACGAGTTTTCCCAATTGTTAATCAACTATTCCAGTTAAGTTATTTTAAAAAGTCTGGCCTGTTATCGCCACTAGATGGCGAACTAATCCCATTAATTGGGACTATAAATATTCAACTTTTTTTGAGTGGAAAAATTATTCGAAAGGCACAAGTAATACCGTAAAAACGATATATAATATCATGATGCTCAAAGTACTATATTTTTAACGAAAACAGAAAGAGAAAACCCAAGAAGAAAAATGAGAAATGTGCAAAGAAAAGTGTATGGCACACATTTTCCCCTCAAACTCTCTCTCCCTCTATTCACAGTAATATGGTCTCACATTTGCTTTGCATCACTAGTGGCGCGTGATTTTGCAACATTACGGAGTTTATGTGTTCAGATAGAGCAATATATCTGGGCTGAGAGGGAACCATGGCACCAACCGTTTTACTTTTATCTTTGCTAACTTTTATTGTTGTTTTAGTCGGAGGAGTAACTACTTCGCCTTCTCTTAAAAAATCTGCTACAACTGCATCATATAATTTAAATTACACTCAAGCATCATCTGCAACTGGAAGCGGGAGAGCCCGTATTAAACACAGGACCACCAGCGCTTATGGAAACATCTCACCTACTAAGGTAAGCAGATTCTCCAAGACGGTCAAACCCACTGAGGCGACCACCAGAGCTCTGAAACCCACTGAGGGAAGCACCAAACCTCTGAGAGGCACGCCATTTAAACCCACTCCGGCCACCAGAGCTCCCACACGCACAACAGTGAAGCCATTCGAGTCAACTAAGGGTACCACAAAAACTCTGAAGCCCACTGTGAAATGGACTGAGGTGAGCACAAAAGCCTTGAAGCCAACAACAGTGAAGCCAACACTACCATCCACAAAAACGAGGACCATCCCAGTGCGCTTCAACACAGAGGACCTGAATGAGAACATTGATAAAAACGTGGAACGGAGAGTTTGGAACACAAAAAATAAAGAACCACCGGTATTTGGTAAGTAAACGTGACACTTATGTTTCCACTTTTGGAAATGAATGTTTAGCCACAGATAAAATTATACTTTAAAATAAAATATTCTAAAAAATAAACTATTACTTTATAATGATAATATTATACAATATACAATTGCATTACATAACCACCGGTATTTGGTAAGTAAACGTGACACTTATGTTTCCACTTTTGGAAATGAATGTTTAGCCACAGATAAAATTATACTTTAAAATAAAATATTCTAAAAAAGAAACTATTACTTTATATTGATAATATTATACAATATGTTAATGCAATTGAATTTTTTGTTTTAATTACTGCAATAAAATGGACAATAAGAATTATATCAATATACAAATACATAAGTTTTAAAAGTGGAATGGAGAGTTTGGAAGACAAGACAAAGTGAAGAAGCACAGGTTTTGATAATAATGCTATTAATGTAACATATAATTGTATTCATAACATCTATCTACATGTATCTATCCGTACTTCCATCCATTCATATATTTATGCATGCATAATCTGTCCATCCATCCATGCTAAAAAAAAAAAATCCTCCCAGGTTATCAATTCATAAAAATGCAAGCAAGTGTTGTTACATAATTCCAGCCATATTCAAACACTGCACAAAATAGTCCTCTTCCTGTTTCAAAAGGCAATGGGGTCACACGTCAGTGAAATAGTTTTCTCCACTAACCAAACAAAAACCATAGAGCTGAAAAGCATGATTTTCCATAGATTATATTCAACTGGAGGAATTCTCTATGGTCAGAATTATGGGGAAATCTTACTTTCCGTCTTTCCGTCATGTATCTTGTAACAACGTTAATTAAAATAAGGACATGTACAGAACATATGCTAGGATTATAAAGCTCAACTTGGACCATATAACAGTTTAAAGGACAGCAAGACAATAGCCCTGGTCAAAGTAATTGGGTCATCTAAACATCAGCAGTGCCAGGAAATCTCCCCATTTTCAGATGAATTGGTGAGGAATGCTGACTCCACAAACCATCCGACTGACTCACCCACAAGAATCAGATGTGCTTGTTTCTCACTGAAAGTCTCATCAGAGTCTCATCACTTTTACATGATGTCCATATACAGTACAAAAGTTCAAATGCAACATGCTCAATCAGCTACAATAATCCTAACCAGTAACAAACAAGACATTTCCGGAAATATTATGCAAGCTTTTTGCTCATTAATAAGTTCACAAGTTTAACTGGGAGGTCAGTAGTAAAGTAAGTAAGTAAAGAGAAACCTAAAATATTTACTTAAACTTGCCTTAAAAGAGCATGAAGCCCCCACCAGCAGCAGTTAATTCATGTGGAAAATATTTAAAGTGAGCAGGATTTGGGGCGTGTGTTAAGGCACTTGTATACTGACGTATATTTATAATAAATACTATAAACTAAACATTCTGGCAGGATGTGGTGCATCACATGCAACGAGTCATTATTGCTTTGAACAGGGTTTTGTTTACAAGACAGTTATTATGAACTATGAACGTCTGCAAATGGTGTTAATTACTCAACTAATACAGTTTGTTTTACATGTAGTTGTGATATCATGTATAAGTTACAGAAATATATATTGTTCATCATTTTGAATTTATATGTAGTTATTTAGGTTTATTGTTCATAATATAATATATAATATAATATGTTTTATTTAGGCTACTTCCATGTTATTTTACCGACTTAAATGTGTGACATTCATGTTGTTATAGTGAACTCCCATCTCAGAGGTACGAGTTTCCCCAATTGTGCAGGTTTTACGAAACTGGGGTTTGCAGGTTTGTGAGGGAACTGCAATAGATAGCTTAGCTAATGAAAAGCTAAATCATAAAAAATGTAAAATTAAAAACAAAGACAAATCAAAATCAAATGAAAGATGAAATGTTTTGTTTATCTGCATATCATGCAACCATTAACTGACATCAGAAAAATGTGAATATGTGAATGTGTTGTTAAATTATTGAAATATTCACTTCACTTCAAGTAACTATTTTAGGTCAAATGGGTTCAGCTGACAGAAAACATTTGGGTGTTCCTGCAATAGTGAATTGGACTTTTTCCACATAGTGGTATCAGTGTTTCCAGAATGGATCCTAAAGGCTTCAAAAACAGATAGGAACACTACAAAAGACACACTACAAAACAGCCTGGTAGAGAAGGGAGAAAGTATTTGAAAAGCGGATGGGCCACGCTGGACTCCTCAAACAACAGTTTCTTGTCTGTCCTGCAGCTGCACCGAATGTAAAATCTTATGCACGGATTACTAAACAGTTCTTTTAGTAATAGCATACAAAATCCACTTGGCTCAAAAATCTAAGGAGCACACAATGTTTCTTTTTTTTTCTATTTCCCTCCTCCACTTTAAATCATCTCTTTTGCTTTCTCAGAGTGTCCTCCTTTGGGTCTGGAGTCTCTGAAAGTTAAAGACTCGCAGATTCAGGCCTCTTCTTACAAGCGTATGGGCCTGGGGCCACACAGGGGCCGACTCAACATACAGGTGGGCCACACATACATACACACTAACGTCCTATAAAGTTTAGGGTCAGGAAGTCAGTATTTTTTGAAAGAAATTCATAATTTTATTTAGCAATGAGTCAGGTACACATTAAATTGATCAAAAGTGACAGTAAATACATTTATAATGTTAAGATTTCTATTTCAAATAAATGCTGTTCTTTTCAATGTTTCAGTGTATATGTCACCATAAATATAGTATCCATTATCATCAGCATATTTGCCAATTTGTGGTTTTCAGATTAACATGGACCACCGTTTCATTGTTTTTTTGTTTTGTTTTTGCAGTCTGGTGTGGAGGATGGCGATATCTATGATGGAGCTTGGTGCGCCCAGTATAAAGACCAGAACCAGTGGATACAGATAGATGCCAAGAAGCTCACACGGTTCACAGCAGTGATACTACAGGGTCGCAGCTCTATATGGAGGTACTTCATGTCATAATATATTTCTTTACAATGCCATAATTAAAAGAAATAGTAAATTCTAATAATAACAATATGCCACTTTTATTCTGCAGCTTGGACTATGTAGAAACCTTCAAGGTTCAAGTTAGCAATGACACCATTAAATGGAAGCCATGCATGAATGGAACAGAAGAGGCGGTATGTTGGTCTCTGTTATCAAGTGTAAAAAGAAATTGTCTTTTTTATACTTTCTACACTACCAGTAAAAAGTAATAAAGGTGAAATAATAAAGTTTTTTAATGTTTTTGAAAGAGATCTCACCAATGCTTTATTTGATGAAAAATACAGTAAAACAGTAATATTGTGAAATATTATTCCAATTTAGTAATATTACAATAGTTTTCTATTTTAATATATCTTAAAATGTAATTTATTCCTGTGATGCAAAGTTGAATTGTCAACAGCCCTTCTCCAGTCTTCAGAAATCTTCCAAAATCTTAATTGTTACTTTTTATTTTTTTAACCAGTAGTATATATACACCCAAGTGAAAACATTTACATAAATATGATGTCAGAAAGTTGCCATTTTTGTTTCAATTCAAAATCTTAATTGTTACTTTTTATTTTTTTAACCAGTAGTATATGTACACCCAAGTGAAAACATTTACATAAATATGATGTCAGAAAGTTGCCATTTTTGTTTCAATTAAAAAAAAAAAAAATTTCATAGTGAAAAATAGTAACATCTAAATTAACTAGTTTTATTCAAGTCAAATATGCTATTTAATATCACAGTCAACCTAAATGCAGTATTTTATACCAACATAATTCATTTTTAAAAGTAAAATCGTGTAGAAATCGCTTTTTTTTTTCTTGCCACTTTTTACAGTGTAGAAGACAGTTCTCTATTTTGTCAAAAAAAAATTGTTTTGAAAAGACAACAGTATTAGAAACAACAGTATTTCTCATTATATGACCCTATTAAGCATAATTTTGAGGCTGAATTACAGTTTTCATTTCATTTAACAGAGATAATCTAAAATAAGCCCCGTTTTCCAGACAGTAGGTTGTGCCATTGACTGCTGCTGGTGTATATTAGCCTCAGTATCTTTGTGACATCATTATATCCATTCAGCATTTCCAGCTGGCACAGGGTGGTTTGTACTAACAGAGGTTGGAGGCAGGCGCTGGCAGTAGTTGGCAGGGTTAAGCGGCTCTTTTGAAAAGAATAGCCTGCCCACTGCGGACTGCGCTGTGCCAGTCTCTCGTGTGCCCTCCTTGGGCATAGACTAGAATGAGGTGCAGTGCCAGCTGCCACTGGCAAATGTCATTTGGATCGTATCAATAGGATCACTCACCAGAAGTGATCTTGTATGCTAACAGGTGTTTGAGGGGAACAAGGACAGCGAAACGCCAGTCTTGGCCATTTTGCCCAAGCCGGCGGTGGCACAATACATACGCATTAACCCTCAGACCTGGTTTAAGAATGGGACCATCTGTCTGAGAGCTGAAATTATGGGCTGTGAGCTGCCAGGTATGCCAAACACAAACCTTTCATTCATCTCACATATGGAAGATCTTTCTTTGACATATCATGGAGATCACAGGTCTAAGGAAAACAACGCATTATTCAAATGTATTCAATTGATAAGTACATAAGTAACAATATACTACTGTGAATTAAATGTGGGCATAGTAATATTCGTGAATTGTGCATTGTGTTTTAAGATCCAAACAATATCTACCCATGGCAAGCTGAGGAAGGCACCAAGGACAAACTGGACTTCAGACATCATAACTACAAAGAGATGAGGAAGGTGAGAAAGACATTTTCTTACCTTGTTTTGTTGTTGCTTAGTCAATATGAAATGGTGAAACCCACTGAGATATTGCAGATTAAAAATGATATAGCAGGCCCTGTAGAATTCCTAAGTGTAATGGAGTAAATTGATTTGCTTATTGAAGATAAATAAATACTGTGAATCATAAAAAAACAATTGCTACTTAAAGCCAGCAGCCCTACATGCAATTACAGTGCACTTCAGATTGATAGAGCTGGTCTTTCAGTCAGGCCGCATGATCTTATAACCAGCCCTGGTGAGAAAACAAACATTTTTCCAGATTGTCACGTCACGATGTGAGCACTGCCTTGCGGATCACTTGTGGTCAGTCTGACCACTATTATGCAACAGTGTCTACATTAACACAACCCTGCGGGCAGGTAACAAAAGCCACATTTTTGTTATTTTACTTTACACACAGAAAGATAAATGCAAGGAATGTTTTAGTATATTCTCCATGCTCACTGATCTGAAGGAAAATATGCGCTTTGTCATACACTACTGTCCAAAAGTTTGGGGTCAGTATGATTTTTTAAAGTGTTTTAAATAAATGTCTTATGCTTACCGAGGCTGCTTTTATTTAATCAAAAACACACTGAAAACAGTAATATTGTGGAAAACTGTAACAATTTAATGTAAGTGTTTTCTATTTTAATATAGTTCGAAATGTAAATTATCATTATGATATGCTGCTCAAAAAACATTTCTTATTATTATCATTTTTTAAGGAAACCATGTTTGATCAATTCACTTTTGTCACTTTTACTGTCATTTTAATGTGATGTGTCCTTAGGGTACATTAAGTAAGAATAAGCTAATGCATAATCATTTGTCTTTCAGCTCATGAAGTCTGTGAACGAGATGTGTCCTGATATCACCCACATTTACAGCATTGGCAAAAGCTACATGGGCCTTAAACTGTATGTAATGGAAATCTCAGACAATCCTGGCAAACATGAACTGGGTGAGTTTGAGTCCCAACACAAGTTAATCTACCACTAACTATATTCTGTGTAATCATGCAAAAACCTGACCAATATAAATTTATGCAAGCACAATTTTAGCCCAAAAAGTGTTTCTTTAGCTCACTTTCAACATGTGTTTGAATTATACACCGAGTCTTACTGATATATAAACACTCAGTAAATCTGTTAGTAAATTTAAGGCCAAGCTATAGGATATTGATGTGGCAAATTTCTGTGCCTAAAGATAACCATGCAGAATATGCAGACCTTTGAATTTTCAATGTAGATTTCGGAGAGAAAATGTGTGGAACTCTGAAATTCAAACAGGGTAAATTGTGTTAAACTAAAGAAACATAAGGACCAAGGGTATGTAGAATTTTGTAAATAACTTGAGTTCAAATTCTGTGGAGTTTTCTGGCACAAATTCCATGTGAGTTCAGTTATCAGTTTTTATGCTGGAATGAGAGCAATTGGAACACAGCCCAAAAACCCTCTGCCCCTCTCTCTCTCGCTCTCGCTCTCATTCACTCTGATTTGTCCGTTTACACTGGGCAACTCTAGTGTTTACATTGGCCTGTGGGTTAGAGATTGGTTTCTCGGTGAGAGAGGTTGCCAGCTCTGGCAGTGGTTTTCTCATCTCCTGCCAGCACTCATAATGAAAGCTGGAGCCAGGGATGCAATCGCAGAAAGCCATGGCGGCAGACCTCAGAAAGTGTCTAGAGAATGAAAGTGGGAAGAAATAACCTCACCCAGTGTGTTAGAAAATCATAGAGCATTTCACAAGTGGATCAAAGCATGTGGCAATTCTGTTTAGGAGGAAATTTGATGTGAAAAATATTATTGATAATAATAATAAATTAATGTGAGAAATACCAGGCACAGTGGAGAAATGCCAGCCTACAAGACTCCACAAGTTATGGCCTCTTTGGAAATAGATTAGCTTTATGTCAGCTGTGTTCATGAAATGAAAAGAGTATGAAAGTCAATTTATGTGTTCTAGTATTACAGGCCACATGCATCATGTCTGAGGCCAAATAACATACCTAAACATCATTATTGGCTTAACCTCTTTTTCTCAACACATAAACAGTCCTTTCATATTCAGTTTCTACTTACAGAACACTGGAAATAAAAATCCCACACTGCTGCGCTCTATACAGGAGAGTATTTCCTAGCCTGTCTGATAGGTATATCATAGGGGTGTAACAGCACACGTATTCGTACCGAAAATTTTTGGTATGGGTCTTTCGGTGTGTACCGAACAAATACAGCATTGTTTAAACCACTGAGTGGAACTTATGATGTTGTTAAAAATAACATTATTTTGTGTATTTGGTGTAATGAAATGTGTTTATGCGGTTTAAGGTTAAAAAAACACATTATTTTCCACATACTGTATGTGTTCCCATTATACTTGATTTGTAAATACATGTCTATGATTTTGCAAAAAGGACTTTATCTTCTTGCCGGAGTTTAATGTTGTTTTGTTACTTGCTACTGGGTGTCTGTGAGAACAAAACACGGGTGTAGAAAAGACTATAAATTGTTTTTAACGTGCACAGTAACTGAAATGTAAAACTGTTAAAATAAAGGCTCAATAACTGTTGCACAGATATAATACACTACGCATCAATTTCTCTTCCCTTTGTGCTTTGCAGTTTTTAACGCGAAGCGCTTACAATGTGCGCACATCGTAAGCGCTTCGTGCTCATAGACTGTCAACCCTCTACACTTGGCGTAATGTGTTTCCAGTGTGAAGGCGCACGACTCGCCATCGCTTTCTCTCACACGCGCAAAAGAGCGAGAGCGAGAGAGAGTCTTACCATAACATGCAGAATTGATGCTCTACATGTAAACGATATACTTTGTTGTATTTTCCTGTAAAAATAACAGAGTTCCTTTGGAATTCTTCAGCTTTTAAGAACTGCCGGGTTTTCCTGTAGTAGGCGGAACTAATGCGGAAACGACAATCTCATTGGCTGGTGCTCACCTAGTATTGTCCCGGTTTTGATTTCAGC
>NW_015557093.1:378780-379437 GCF_001515605.1 Sinocyclocheilus anshuiensis | reverse complement strand
AAAGAATATCTCTTTGGATTTGAGACTTTAGTCTTTGCAACTTTACAGATCTTCTTTATGCACCAATAGCTTGTAACACTTCAAAGAGAAAGGAAAAATTGAAATCGCATCATATGACCCCTTTAATTAGAAACTTCCAGTTTTATATATTGTTACTTCTGATCAGAAACAAAGTCTTGTCTTTCAAATTATGTCAATTTTTTCAGGAAATTCAAACAATAAATGATCGCTGTATAAACGCCTCAGTTCAAACGGCTCTTAGTTAGTCTTAACGCGAAATAAACATGAATGAACATCCCATGCCTCATGTAATCGCTCAATCAGTGTTTCAACCGTGGAAAGACGTCAATAAAACAGCTTGTAAAAAAAAATGTCACATAGCATTTCATTTACCTCAGGCAAGTCATCAGTGTCCACAGCTCGTTAGTTTGCTAGAGAAATGAAGTCTAGAGAAGAAAATTCACAAAATATTAGACTTTATACTCATTATATTTTACTTTACCTGTTAGAGATGTCTTAATTATTTAATATATGTTTAAATAAATCTGTTAAGAAACAAGTTATGACATCCACTGTGTAAATTAATATATTTCAGCAATAAATAGAAATTTAAATTTACTTCAAATTTTTTTTTTTTTCATTTTAAAGTTAATTTAA
>NW_015557093.1:346416-378644 GCF_001515605.1 Sinocyclocheilus anshuiensis | reverse complement strand
CTTCGCGTTTTATATATTGTTACTTTTGATTAGAAAAAGTCTCATCTTTCAAATTATGTCAATTTTTTCAGGAAATTCAAACAATAAATGATCGCTGTATAAACGCCTCAGTTCAAACGGCTCTTAGTTAGTCTTAACGCGAAATAAACATGAATGAACATCCCATGCCTCATGTAATCGCTCAATCAGTGTTTCAACCGTGGAAAGACGTCAATAAAACAGCTTGTAAACAAAATGTTTAACAAAAGCATTTCATTTACCTCAGGCAATTCATCAATCTAGTCAAGAGAAGAGCATTTCGTGAAATATTAAGACTATATACTTATTATATTTTACTTTACCTGTTAGTGATGTCTTATTTAATGTATGTTTAAATAAATCTGTTATGAAACAAGTTATGGCAGCCACTGTGTATTTCAACAACAAAAAGAAATGTTATAATTTAAATGCTAATTTAAAAACTGCATTATGTGCAATTTACATGTTTGTGTAAAAAAATTTGAGTGTTGATTATTATATTTAAAAATAAATAGTAATTAAATTTCAGTTTGTGCTCTGTTGTTAATTGTAACCTTATAGTAATATAAAAGGGCTCACTATAGTTTAGAGCATAAGCTGAGGTAGATTTTTATCCCTAAGAAAGTTTTAATTATAATTGAATGTATTTAAAGAAAGAGCAATTTGTTCAGCAAACAACTGTTTAATATATTTATTTATTTATTTACTTACTTATTTTTCGCCCTGCTGTACCAAAACTATACCGAACCGTCATGTTTATGTGCCGTTACACTCCTATTATATTATCCTTTTTGCTTTGTACGCTTCATGCAATTTAGATCCTTCTCTCTTCAAAATAAATTCTATATTGGCTTCTATGGTTCCATGAATAACCTTTAACATCCACAGCACCTTTCTATTGCACAAAAGGTTCTTTATAGTGGAAAAATTATATTTAGATCATTAAATAGTCTTCACACTGAAAAAAGTGACTCTTTTAAGAACTGTTTACTGAAAGGTTCTTTGGGGAACCAAAAATGGTTCATCGCTGCAAAAACCACCTTTTGGAACCTTAATTTTTAAGAGCATTGTTGTTTTAGGGGTTTTCCAGACTCACTGCATTTAAATCAATGGCATATCAATGATGTGGTCTGCATGTGGGGGTCAAAGTTCAGTTAGTTACACCTCTGGAAATTCCTCCTCTCTGGCGGGGTGGATGATGTTTTCTCAGCAAGGCTAACGAGAGCCAGATTGCTGAGACTGAATGGGTCAACTGTTAGCCAAATAGTGCAGAAACAGAGGAGGGGGAATTTAACCTTGCAGAGGACCTGAACCTAATGACGCCCAGTTTCACTGTCAAAACAGACGCAACTTGGCTGACAAAGAGGCAGCAAGCTGCAAGCCGAATCAATATTTATAGAAATAAATCAGCCAAGCTTGGTCAGATATGCACAGATGCAGCTCAGTTGCACATATTTCCTGTTTTTGCTTAAAAATTCAGAGCCAATATTAAATGTACCTGTTTTTAGGGGGAATAAATCATTGTGTTCTAAATTTCATGATCTTATAATGGAAAAAGGGCATTTTATATAATGGAAGAATGGCTTTAGTTTTCTGAGATAGAAACTGTTGACTACAGATTAATTTAAATATAATAAATTAATTTTTCAACCTACTAATTTATTAACATTCTCCAAAATATATACACAACATAATGTTTTACAACATTTTCCCCTCATTTCCAATTTTACACTAAAAAGAAATGCATGATACAAATGTTTATAGTGGTCTAACCACACATGAGATTCCAGTCATATTAATGACTTAAAAAGGTTGTTTTAATTTTACACAATGGTGGCCATGTTGAGATCACATGAATGAATACTACTACGGTTGCAACAAGGGTATTTCTACAATATGATCTGAAACTGTAAACATCCATGCCAATTGGACATAAACCAATTGACAACTACCAATAAAGAAAATACAGAAGTGCAAATAGAGTCAAAAAAGAGTCAAATTTAATGTTTATTGGTTGAACTTATGTAAAGGGCAATATTTAAATCTTGACACTTTCCTAACATTTAAGACGTTCTTCATTATGCCTATTTTGTTCTTCCCACCAGAGAGAACTGATTAAAAAAATGTTGGCCACACACATTAGACCCAACAAATTATGATTAAAAAAAACTTTGAACTTCAAAACAAAACAGACAAGCAGAGCTTTCTGAACTGCTAGAGAAAGGGTGCCAGATTTCAGACTTCTCTGTTAGCACACTCTATAGGGGAGGTGGAGAGGCATCTGTGCAAAGCATGGAGTTACTTTTCAAAACAGAGCCCCCAATCTGTACATCTGTATACCATAACACTCCTAAAAGCTGCACACACTTAATCTCTTTTCCGTGAAGGAGCATGACAATCTAAAGGCATTTTGGCTCCCCCTGCAGGTGAACCTGAGTTTCGCTATGTGGCCGGTATGCATGGGAACGAAGTGCTCGGCAGGGAACTACTGCTCAACCTGATGGAGTACATATGCCATGAGTACAAATGTGGAAATCAGCGCATTGTTCACCTAGTCAAAGAGACACGCATCCATCTCCTGCCCTCGATGAACCCTGATGGCTATGAAATGGCTTACAAGAAGGTAGAGTGGGGAAAGCTATGGATATTCTGCTGTTTCCAAAATTATTCTCCATTAACACACTACAGTACTAATCAAAGGTTTGGGGTCGGTAAGATTTTTAAAATGTTTTTGAAAGAAGTCTTATGCTCACCAAGGCTGCATGTATTTGATCTTAAAAGAAAAACTTACTGACCCCAAACTTTGAAAGGTAATGTACATGTTAATGAGATGATTCAAATCATATCATCATCAAGCCATTCATTACATACTAAATAACCTTTAGAAATAATCTTTGTGCTTTTTACATTTTTTATCATTCACTAACAAGCTCATTTAGTCAGTGACTTCACAACACCTGTGTTTTGTGAACACGCTTTGTTTTACAGGGTTCAGAGCTGGCCGGGTGGTCACTGGGTCGCTATAGTTATGAGGGCATTGACATGAATCACAACTTTGCAGATCTGAACACAGTGATGTGGGATGCCATAGAGCTGGAAACAGACAAATCTAAACTAATCAATCACTACTTTCCCATTCCAGAGTACTATACTTCAGAAGATGCTATGGTATGAGGTCTCACTGATTAAAACAAGCACCCCTCTCATCTTTAAATGGCTTCAAATGATCATTCTCCGATGATTTTCAATAAACCATTATTTTGGTCTTATATTTAAGGTGGCTCCAGAAACGAGAGCCGTCATCAGTTGGATGCAAACTATACCTTTTGTTCTCAGCGCTAACCTCCATGGAGGAGAGCTGGTGGTCACATACCCGTTTGATATGACCAAAGACTGGGCTCCCAGAGAGCACACTCCCACCCCCGATGAAAGCTTCTTCCGCTGGCTGGCCACGGTTTATGCGAGCACCAACCATGTGATGTCCAACCCAGACCGAAGGCCCTGTCACAATGAGGACTTCCTTCATTACAATAACATTATCAACGGAGCAAACTGGCATACGGTGCCAGGCAGTAAGTGCTGCTGCTTTTGAGATCATAAAGGAACTCAAGTTTAGGGTTTAGGTTTAGGGTCAGTAAGGTTTCTTAAAATGCATCAAAAGTGACAGTAAAGACATTTATAATGTTATAAAATAATTGGTTTCAGATAAATGTTGTTCTTTTGAACTTTCAAACAATCTTGAAAAAAAATGGCATCACAGTTTTAAAAAAAATATTAAGCAGCACACCTTTTTTCAACATTGATAAAAATAAGTAAATGTATCTTGAGGCGTAAATCAGCATATTAGAAAGATTTCTGAAGGATCATATGTCACTAAAGACTGGAGTAATGATGCTGAAAATTCAGCTTTGCATCACAGGAATAAATCAGATTTTAAAATATAATAAAACAGAAAACAGTTACTTCAGTTTGTAATAATAGTTCACAATATTACTGTTTTTTCTGTGTTAATATAAATGCAGCATAGATCTATAGAGACTTCTCTGAAACATATAAAAATCTTACAGACTTCAAACTTTTGAACGGTAGTGTCTGAGAATATTAACCCTGATTGCATCACTCTGCCTGTGTCTTCATCTGTAGGTATGAATGACTTTAGTTACCTGCACACCAACTGTTTTGAGGTGACGGTGGAGCTGTCCTGTGATAAGTTCCCTCATGCCAGTGAGCTGCCCATAGAATGGGAGAACAATAAAGAATCTCTCCTTGTCTACATGGAACAGGTACAACATATTACATACAAAATGCCAGCAACCACGTCTAAACACCTGAATGTGTCAAAAAAAACAATGCAAACACTGATCTGTCCATATGACAGGTGCACAGAGGAATCAAAGGAGTGGTTAAGGACAAAGACACTGAAGCCGGCATCGCTTATGCCATCATCAAAGTAGATGACATCGACCACCACATAAGATCAGGTAACGTTAATGCCATTCAGAATGATTAAAGCAATCATTCAAATACTTTCAGGCAGCTACAAAATGAGCTAAAAATGTTCTCCTATCCTGTTTCAGCTTTTGATGGGGACTTCTGGCGTATGTTGAACCCGGGCGCCTATGATATCACAGTGACCGCAGAGGGATACTTCCCAGCTACACGAAGTTGCAGGGTCGAGTATGAGCATTACCCAACTATATGTGACTTCCACCTCACCAAGACACCAAAACAGCGTCTGAGAGAGATCCTGGCCAAGGGAGGCAAGATTCCCAAAGACCTACAGCTCCGACTGCGCCAGCTGCGCATACGGAAACTGCGTGCCAGCACTAAGCTTATTAATCAACGCAGGGCATCACAGCAGCGCAGGGCTAGGGGGGCCCACAACTAGACTGACCTTTAACCTTTGACCTGTTTTGCCGGCCAAGTACAGGATTAAACTCTCAATGTCACAGGCAAATGCAGTTTAGAGGGCCTGTAAGTTGCCCTTTCCTGTGGTAACATACATTGTGTATTATACATTTAGAGCAGATACATTATGCAGTATACTGTAAATTTTACACAAAAATGTTTCAAACTGAACAGTTACTGATAAAATGGACAATTAAAAATAACGCCATCTTTGGAAAATTTGATTTTCGTGCTAATATGTGCTCATATTTCTGCATAGAAGAGCAAAGACAACATCTCAGTCTGGAATGTTTTGTCAAATGTTTATATTTTGTCTGCTATATTTCAAACAGTTTAACACTGAAGATTAAATATAGGCTATATACTGAATACTGACGAGTAATTTATAATGCTAGCAATTCCGTGAAATTAAGTTTGATTAATTAATGACGAGGCTGAATTCAGCTTCTTATTCGCAGCTTCTTATTGACGCTATCCGTTCCACCTTAAAAACGCGACAATTCTTAGCTTCTTATCATGCTCAATTTAGGGACCGTCTCTATTTGCGTCTCTTTTTCAGAAACGAACAATGACCTAATTTAAAATGTAAATAACACTGAGATAAGAGCGAAAACGGGCTGTCAGCATTAAATCTAATTACATTATACGTTAATTATTAAAAGTGCATGTCATCCTTTGTTTTTGTTTTTTTTTAATCTAGCATCTTATGAAGACTTCATATGACCCAGCCCCTGTGAATAGAGGACTCCAGATACAAAACAACTGTATTGCTTTAAAATGTACACAAAGTTTGCTTAAATGCATATATGGTATTTGTAAATACTATAATTTGTACTAGACTTCAACTGTTCTTTCTGATACCCACTCCTATAAAGACTATTCTGGTTTTGTAACAGAAAAACATGCATTTTCTGTAAAGCTGCTCTGAAACAATATGTGTTGTGAAAAGGAGAAATTGCATTATTGGCCCAATTGGTGGCGCTATATCTCAGCTTCCTTTGAGTTCTACTGTTAAAAGTTCTACTGAGGTCATATTTCCAGTGCACTTGACTGTGACCATGCAAATTTTCGGATATTTTTACTGTAGCAGTTTTATGTTATGGACCCATAAACTTGGCTGATATGACAATACAATAAGAGAAATTACATTATTGGCCAAATTGTTGGCGCTATATCTTAACTTCCTTTGAGGTTGCGTTAAAAGTTCAGCATTATTGCCCCAAATGGTGGCGCTATATCTCAGCTTCTTTTAAAGGTGCATTAAAATTCTACTGTGGTCTTATTACCAAGGCACTTGACTGTTGTAGCGCCTCCAATTGGGCCAATAATGCAATTTCTCCTATTGTATAGACATATCTGCCAAACTTATGGGTTCATAACTTCAAAATGCTACAGTACAAATGTCTGAAGATTTGCATGGTAACAGTCAACGTCCCTGGGAATAAGGCCCCCGTGGACATTTTAACGCACCCTCAAACGCAATTATAGTATTTACAAATACCATATATGCATTTAAGCAAACTTTGTGTACATTTTAAAGCAATGAAAATGTCATCATTTTGTATCTGGAGTCCTCAATTCACAGGTGCTGGGTCATATGAACTCTTCATAAGAGGCTAGATAAAAATAAACAAATAAAAAAACCTTCATTACTGCACTCAAAGGATGACATGCACGTTCAATAATTAACGTATGTTGATAGCCCGTTTTCACTCTTATCTTGGTGTTATTTACATCTTAAGATTGTTTATTGTTCGTTTCTGAAAAAGAGACACAAATAGAGACGGTCCCTAAGTCGAGCGTGGAAGCGTCGCGCTTTTAAGGTGGAACGGCTAGCGTCAATAAGAAGCTGCGAATAAGAAGCTGAATTCAGCCTCGTTAATTAATGTATGATTTAGCATGGGTGTTTTGTTTTTGAAGGAAACTTGTCACAAAATCTAGCAACACATATGTATCAAGATAAACAATACAAAGATCAACATACCTCACATAACAAGCATTCGTATTATCCAAATACGAATACGAATACGAATATCCAAATACTGGACCAAGGTCCAGATGAAACGGGAATCATTTGTAAATAACTTTTGTAATAACTTAACATGATTAATGAACTTGGCTCTGTATTGTCCCTATGTACGCCACTTTCTCTGTTTGACCTGTGGCTGTCAACAGATGGCGCTGAGCTGCTTTGGGAGATTCCTACAATGTACATAATTATAGAAAAATAAATAAATACGCTTTTAGAATACATTGAATCTACTCTGTATTTTGTAGTACTTGTCATACGTTCGTAATTATTTATTTTAAATATAAAATGAGCGATTCAGTGACGCAAATGTTTCGCGCGACATACAGGACGTCATATTCAAGCGACTTGTGCCTTGCTCGTTTTGACATTCCGAATGAAAAGGATAAATATACTTGGAAAAATAAAATGTTTCGATACATACTCAACGCGCAAATTATGTGATAAACAACCGCAAACGAAGTTATTTTTTTAAAGATTTTGTTACGTTTCTTCCAGTTAACTTTACTGTAAGAGTCTGACCAGGTTAAAGGAGTTATCTTTGACTGATTTTTTATTTTTATTTTTTTAATACTATTGATTAGTGTTCGATAGGCATTTTAAATTGATCATTTCGAACAATAATAGCCATTTTTGTGTTTTATTATAATACGAATAGTTTGTTTTAGTAAAATGTTATTTTAAAGAGATTTGCAGAATATCCATAACATAAAATATTAAATGTGTCATACATGGCATTTGATTTGTGTGTCAAGAGCAAAAGAGAGGTAAAGTGTATGAAACATAGCAGATTATGATGTACGTCATCCAATAAAAATAATAAAGGACACTAAAAAAACTCATCTTTAATCGTAAACAACCATTGAGCAATAATTACTTGCATGTTAATATCATTATGCCACGGTGTGCATATGCCATGCTTACAACAATTGCTTTAGTTCTAGACGTGCAAAAACAAAATCAGGATGTTTTCTGCAAAAAAACAACAACAAAAAAAACAGGATATGTGGTTTAGAATAGCTGGATCATTAATGTCTGCAAAACTGGAAAAAAGGATTTTGCTTTTGTGTGCAGACATTGCTGAGACACTTCCTTGATCCTTCACCGGTTTTTTCTTTTTTCTTCAGAGGTTCATCCATAATGATATGGACGAAGTTTACCAGGTCGATGACCTTTGTGACTGTACGGATATGTCACTATGGAAGCCTAGCAAAACTGAGGCCTCACATCAGAAGCGTATCTCACAGATCCTCCTATCTGGACTCCAGGACTCACAGCATCCGGCCTCTCTGCTGCAGTTCACCCCTCTTAGCTGGCCATGCCTCCATCACACTGACCGTGGGGCTTCAGCCCAGAAGAACTATTACCACAGACCGACTGAGCTGGTATGAGAGCGTTGCAGACTCTACTCCCGTATACCTCACAGAGCAGCTCCTCGTGTCCGCTCAACAGATGACAGGACTGCCGTGGTGGGCCAGCATCATGTGCACGACGCTGGCCCTGCGTACCGCCATCACTCTCCCCCTGGGAATCTATCAGTCCATCATCATTGCAAAGGTCTTGTATGGATATTTGGTTGTGTAAAATCATGTTAGCTTTGGTGTTGTTGTTGTTTTTTGTAGCTATATACAACCATTCAAAAGTTTGGGTCAGTAATATTTTTTTATGTTTTTGAAAGCAGTATCTTATGCTCACCAAAGCAGCATTTATTTTATCAGAAATACAGTTCTATTGTTAAATATTATTACAATTTTAAAAAGTTTTCTTGCTGAATATATTTTAAATGTAATTTTAAATTAAAATTACGCTTATTTCTGCTAATTCACGGGCCAGTTTTTGTCTTTTCTTAAAAGGATATATTCTTTTTAGAATATCATTATTTTCCTTTTGGTTTTCATTTTTCATTTCCCATTATTCCTATAATTGGCATCTCTTTGGTGTTATTTGAGTTCCAGCTTTGCCTTTTGAATTACAGGCACATCAAACCCAGGTTTCAAAAGAAAAAGAAAACATTTTTCAATGATTTATCCCTTTCAATAATGTTGCAACATGAGAGTGTTGGTTTCTGACTAGGTTTAACGTGAATCATTGAGTAAACAGACCTTTCTCATTTGAATTTATTTGTGTGTTTATCTACACATAGAAAAGTATGTAATGCGCATCTTGGAGTTCAGCAGATATCACAAAGTAAACACTGGAGATCATGTGCCTTATCAGTCTCTCTCTCGCCCAGTGTCTCCCAGCTGTGGGATGTTTCTCTTGCCAAGGAGGAGGATTGAAACAGAAAAAGAATGTGCCTCCCCTCCTTTTTCCTCCCCCACTGATGTCCCACAGTGTGAGACCATTATCTGTAGTGTGTCAGACCATCTCTTTAAACTGATGTTTTGATATCTAAAATGCAAGCAGAGATGCCAAATCAGTTGTCCTTTTAATATATGAAATGCAAATGCACATGAAAATATGCATGTGGCTGTCTGTATCTGAAGAATTTAGTAATTTGTTAAACTGATTTAAAACACTGGTCCATCCAGGCCATATTTAGGTTTTTAGTCCCAGTGACAGTGGCCAGTGAATTAATGTTTTCATAGGCCAGGGACTTTGTATCTGTTGGAAAGGAAAAAAATTCTGGCTGGAAAAGAGTAACCTTTGTGCCCTTTTGCCCCAGCTAGGTTGAAGCTCTGCAGAAGGAGATAGATGTGTTGGCCCGCCAGTTACGCTTTGAGATCTCTGTAAAAGCCAAAGAGAAGGGCTGGTCAGAGAAAACGTGCAGGTAGGAAAGAATTATTTTAATGCCATCTGCTGTGTCTTGGGTTAAAGTCTTGAAAAGCCCATACTAACAGTCTCAGAAAATGAGGAATCCGATTTATCTGCAAAAAAAAAAAAGACTTTTAGTTTTACTTGAGGCAAATTGGTTTTAGAAAATAGATCTTTATTAAAGAGATGTTTTTTACCTATTTCTACAAGTTCTACAAGTAATCAAGATTTTTTTATTAAAACTAACATTTATTTACCATTGGGGTAAGAACATTTTATATATTAGTAAATATATATTTTTTAAATATTAAATATATTGTAAAACTTATAACAATTTTTAAACCTAAATATAACTAAATCTATAATTAAATATTAAACCTATATGCAATATTAAAAACAGTTCTAATATCTAATGCAAGTGTGCTTCTTTAGTAAAAAAAAAATTTAATATGAATATTTAGATATTTTTACTGAACAAGATTTATTTTCATCACACTGGCATGGTCTGACAAAAACTGTATAATATACAGTTTGTCAGTTACACCAAAACATTGTTAGCCACTTAATTACTATAATTGCATTCACAGGTTCCATTTCAAGAAGAATCTGAAAAGAATCGTGTCTGAGCTTTATGTTCGAGATAACTGCCACCCATTCAAAGCCAGTTTGCTGATCTGGGTCCAGCTGCCCATGTGGGTTTGTCTGTCTCTGGCCTTGCGTAATCTCAGCCTGGGAATGGGACATGTTCCCCTCGGTGAGTCGCATCCATCGGTCAATTGTTCCACATGTTCTGTTGTTTGAATTTAGCAGTGCATCCCTATAATCACCTGTAGGGAGCTTTTAATATACTAACATATATATTTCTGTACATTCATCAACATCAGAAGCAGGTTTGGCAACAGGTGGCATTCTGTGGTTCCCTGACCTCACTCTCACAGACTCTACCTGGATCATGCCAGTTTCTCTTGGCCTCATCAACTTGCTAATCACAGAGGTGAGGCGGTTCTCCAGATTAGGACTTGCTACATCATATTAATGTAATTTAAAATCAATCTAACATTAATTTTAATGTTTAATTGTTCCTAGCACTTGAAACTTGACTATGACTGCAATGCACTCTTTATAGTAAAAAAAAATTCATATACATTGGGGTTCAGATATCTGAGACCACTAAAATTCTATTAAAATTTTTAATGAATTAATAACAAATTATATTTTCAGCATACCAATTTAGGTAAATTTTATAATAATTTCATAATTGTGAACATCTCTGTGAAAACCCAGCTAAAGTTGTTTTTTTTGTGATTTATTGTTTTCTACATAAAATCATCCTTGATCAGGTAAAGAACATTCTGTGAAAATGTAACGTTTATATCTTTAATATTGACTGAGTAAGGCCATGTCAAAGATTGAAATTATAGTGAAATTAATGGTTGAAATCAAACTTTGATGCTTGTAATCTCATAATTAGATTTTGAGACTTTAGCCTGGATTTCACAGAGAGAGTGACAATTTATTTATTTGTTTGTTTTTGTTTATCTTTTATTAATTGCTAAATAACAATATAATTATAAAATTAATAATAATATAATATCAATTACATTTACATGTATATTTGGCAGACACTTTATCTAAAGCAACTTACATTGCATTCAAGGTAAACATTTCATCAGTTCTTACATTCCTTGGGAATTAAACCCATGACCTTAGCATTGCTAGTGTCTACTGTTTGAGCAACATTATTAATATATCATCAAATGATTTGTCTAACTCTAATCTATTATAATGTTATGTTTATTTATTTTTATTTTAAAATTGGGGTGAAAATATTACTTGTTCTTGATAGGTTTTATGAGATTCTATTATTAACCAATGAATGTTTTTCTTTTTTTTTTTTCTTCCAATCTGTTTTCCAGATATTCGCCCTCAGACAGCTAGAGCCTTCAAAGTTCCAAAAGTATGTGACTAACTTCATCAGAGGAATGTCTCTGGTGATGATTCCTATAGCCGCCACAGTCCCGTCAGTAAGTGTCCCGGTCCTCAGCAACTCCATTCAAACATTATCTGCTGTATCTGTGTACAGTAACTTTATGTTAAGCGAGGGTCTGGACAGGTTTCAACTTGTATGACATGAATAAATATCGCTCACGTTTTCAAGTGATGTTGTTTTTCCAAAAGAAAAGACAGCAGTGGTACATGATGTCTTTTTTCCCTGCACAGATATGCCCCTTATTGCCCAGAGCTCTTGAGGTTTTTGATCTTGCGACAAAAGGGGGCATACAGAGGGCCCACCTGAGAATAGTTACAAAGGGCTGAGACATTGTACAACTTTGCTGTGATATCTTCAGTAGATCTGCACAAGACAAATCGATGTCTTGTGCTTATCTACACATAGTAATAGACATATTTGTGTTGTGTCTCCAGTCCTTCATACGTAGGAGCAGTAGATGAGAAGTTTCTCAAGTTGAGATTGCTTCACAAAAACAGCACTCTGAATTCACAAATTCAAATAGAAATTTGAAATTTAAATGACCCCTGATGATTTTTATTTTCTTTTTCCTTAATTCGTAGTCCATGTGTCTGTACTGGCTCAGCTCCAGTTGTGTTGGCCTGGCACATAACCTGCTCCTGAGATCCCCTCGCTTCCGGGGCGTCTGTCGGATCCCTCCAACACGCTCGGACTCTGAAACACCATACAAGGATATTGCCGCTGCATTTGTAGCCAAATACATCAAATAGATGGATGTGGACGTTGTAAATTAGAGCATCGGCTACTGAAAATGTGAACGGAACATGTGGATGCCTGTGTATGTAGTGGTGGATTCATCCATTAGAAGTGTTTAATAAAAAAAAACTGCTTTAAGAAAGAGACTCTGATAAGTAGTACAATTTTAAGCTGATGTTAAAATAAAAGTTATTTGTGAAAAAAGGATAAGGTCTCCATTTTTTTCTAAGGCTTACGGTTTTGTCCTATCAGAAACAAATGACAAATTTGTAAAGGAAAACAGTGTAAGGGTTGTTGTTCTGTAACATACACACTACTGTTCAAAAGTTTTGGGTTGGTAAGATTTTTTTATGTTTTTGAAATAAGTCTTATGCTTAGCAAGGCTGCATTTATTCAATAAAAAATACAGTGAAAATAGTAATATTTTGAAAAGTTATTACAATTTAAAATAATAGTTTCCTAGTTTACTTTAAGATGTCATTCATTCCTGTAATGCAAAGCTGAATTTTCAGCAGCTATTCCTCCAGTCTTCAGTGTCACATGATCCTTCAGAAATCATTCTAATATGCTGATTTGGTGCTCAAAAAACATTTAACAATATTATCAATGTTGAAAACAGTTGTGCTGCTTAATGTTGTGGAAATAATAATACTCTTTTTTGAGGTTTTGTTAATAAATGGAAAGTTCAAAAGAACAGCATTTATATGAAAACTAAAATGTAAAAAAAAGTATTTACTGTCACTTTTGATCAATTAATGCATCCTTACTGAATAAAAGTATTAAAAAATATATATAAAATATGTAAATGCCAAACTTTTTGAATGGTTGTGTACATATGCTCTTTTTTTTTTTTTTGTATTTATACAAACAAATCTGGACTGAAAATGATTCTCTTCATGTTTGTACATCTAATATTCTCTAACAGCGTAAGAGAAAATACAAAAATAAATATTCACCATATTCCATTATGAACGACTTTTGAAGCCAAAAAGTATGTTGTACTTTGTTGTAACATACAAAACAGTATGTTGTCTGTAAAAATTCACACTTACCAGTATTCTTACTCAGTAGTATAAATGTGTATCTACCCTTATAAATTATGAAAGGGGATCATCAAATTTGGAAATCCTTGGCATAAAAAAGTTTGGGAATCCCTGTCACATGAGACTTAAAGAGACCTGGGCTCTTTTGAATTGGGACACCCTTGCAACCATTCAGAAAACCCTTGTAACCACAAAAACTTCTAATCCATCAGTGAACACGTTGGTATTCCATGGTATCATAAATAATACCAATAACAACAGAACTATGCCAAGAAAGGAGGATAGGTTTACTTGTGCTATTGTAAGTTTATGGTCCTGCTGGGCGGGGTCTAGTACCTCCATCCCAAAGCAGAAAGAAGCAGCAGACTCTGAACCAGCCTGAGACCCTTCACACCTCACCATGATCTGCGTTCTGCTATTGACACTGTTCGCTGTGGTGTCAGCGGACCGGCTGTCCCGCAGCTGCGGCACCTGCGACCCGAGTAAGTGCGCTCCGCTGCCGGCCGAGGGCTGCTCCTCCGGGACGCTGCTGGACGCGTGCGGCTGCTGCGAGCTCTGCGCGTCGGGGACTGGAGAGCCGTGCTGGGGACGCGGAGCCTCAGCCAAGCGCTGCGCGTCCGGACTCGAGTGCGTCAAGAGCGACAAAGACAAGAAGAGCAAATCAGGGGTCTGCGTCTGCAAGAGCAGCTATCCCGTGTGTGGCAGTGACGGCGTGAACTATAACAGCGGCTGTGAGCTGAAAGCAGCAAGTGTGAAAGCAGTGAAGGACAAAAAACCTGAGATTAAGATTCGGAACAAGGGCAAATGCGCTCAAGGTGAGATGCCTCAACACTATAAGAAGCTCTCTGTAATTTAGCAGTCAACTCTTTAATAACTTACATTAATAAGTCAAATGTTTAGATAATGCTGATTAATAGTGCATGTGGGCTACAATAAGTCATGAACGTTCGATTTATATATTAGGCCTATCATATGGGTGTTTCTGCAACTGGGCACTTTTGACTCTCCAAAATAAAAAAAAAAGAAAATCAACCCCTGTGAATTTTTATTTTAACCATCAGAGTCTGTAATACATATAAAAAGGTCAACAAAATTGCATAGAGTCATTAAGATTTTAATCTGAAACATGTTTATTTTTTATGTTTTTCAACTCTTCATACAAAATGTCCTTACCCGCAACGTTAGAACTCAAACTGTTTTTCATGTTTAAAAAATATTATCTCCTGAAAGTTCCTGTATTTTTCATCTGAGGCCACTGCCTTCTTCAGCTTGTAGTTTGCATCTCTGAGTTCGTAGTACATATTTGATTGTCTCTTTTTTACTTTTTTACGCCCCTCTTAAGAGCAGCTGTCACATTAGGTGAAGGTTCTAGTGTATTTATACAAACAAATCTGGACTGAAAATGATTCTCTTCATGTTTGTACATCTAATATTCTCTAACAGCGTAAGAGAAAATACAAAAATAAATATTCACCATATTCCATTATGAACGACTTTTGAAGCCAAAAAGTATGTTGTACTTTGTTGTAACATACAAAACAGTATGTTGTCTGTAAAAATTCACACTTACCAGTATTCTTACTCAGTAGTATAAATGTGTATCTACCCTTATAAATTATGAAAGGGGATCATCAAATTTGGAAATCCTTGGCATAAAAAAGTTTGGGAATCCCTGTCACATGAGACTTAAAGAGACCTGGGCTCTTTTGAATTGGGACACCCTTGCAACCATTCAGAAAACCCTTGTAACCACAAAAACTTCTAATCCATCAGTGAACACGTTGGTATTCCATGGTATCATAAATAATACCAATAACAACAGAACTATGCCAAGAAAGGAGGATAGGTTTACTTGTGCTATTGTAAGTTTATGGTCCTGCTGGGCGGGGTCTAGTACCTCCATCCCAAAGCAGAAAGAAGCAGCAGACTCTGAACCAGCCTGAGACCCTTCACACCTCACCATGATCTGCGTTCTGCTATTGACACTGTTCGCTGTGGTGTCAGCGGACCGGCTGTCCCGCAGCTGCGGCACCTGCGACCCGAGTAAGTGCGCTCCGCTGCCGGCCGAGGGCTGCTCCTCCGGGACGCTGCTGGACGCGTGCGGCTGCTGCGAGCTCTGCGCGTCGGGGACTGGAGAGCCGTGCTGGGGACGCGGAGCCTCAGCCAAGCGCTGCGCGTCCGGACTCGAGTGCGTCAAGAGCGACAAAGACAAGAAGAGCAAATCAGGGGTCTGCGTCTGCAAGAGCAGCTATCCCGTGTGTGGCAGTGACGGCGTGAACTATAACAGCGGCTGTGAGCTGAAAGCAGCAAGTGTGAAAGCAGTGAAGGACAAAAAACCTGAGATTAAGATTCGGAACAAGGGCAAATGCGCTCAAGGTGAGATGCCTCAACACTATAAGAAGCTCTCTGTAATTTAGCAGTCAACTCTTTAATAACTTACATTAATAAGTCAAATGTTTAGATAATGCTGATTAATAGTGCATGTGGGCTACAATAAGTCATGAACGTTCGATTTATATATTAGGCCTATCATATGGGTGTTTCTGCAACTGGGCACTTTTGACTCTCCAAAATAAAAAAAAAAGAAAATCAACCCCTGTGAATTTTTATTTTAACCATCAGAGTCTGTAATACATATAAAAAGGTCAACAAAATTGCATAGAGTCATTAAGATTTTAATCTGAAACATGTTTATTTTTTATGTTTTTCAACTCTTCATACAAAATGTCCTTACCCGCAACGTTAGAACTCAAACTGTTTTTCATGTTTAAAAAATATTATCTCCTGAAAGTTCCTGTATTTTTCATCTGAGGCCACTGCCTTCTTCAGCTTGTAGTTTGCATCTCTGAGTTCGTAGTACATATTTGATTGTCTCTTTTTTACTTTTTTACGCCCCTCTTAAGAGCAGCTGTCACATTAGGTGAAGGTTCTAGTGGAGCAGCATGTAATTCATCATCAGATAGGGATAGTGGTGGTGTGTTTGTAGCACAAACTGATTTGAGGCATGCAGTACTTTGTGTTTTGCCCTCCGGTTTCTTTTATTTGTCCTCCACTGCCTTCTTTTCAGATTTTTCTCTCTTTTTGTCAGCTGGGAAACACTCTTTATCTGCCCATTTTCCTTTCTCTTTTTGTAACATTCTTTTTCCTTCTGCAGATACTCTGCATACCTCTCTGGGTCTTTTCTCATTTCCTCTCTGCATTTCTTTGATCTTATTGTTGATGAATTTGGTCTTATCTAGGGTTACAAAATGTCATGTTTAAATATAATTTACAATAGACTGAATATTTGTAATCTAATATACAGTAAACCTTGAACTTGTCTCTACTGCAACACAAGGTCTTTACCGCAACACCTAAATTTGCTGCGGTAAAGACGTTGCGGAAATGATATTTTTGCTAATATTGCTGCTAATTGGCAGCTAGCAAGGTCTACTGCATTAGTTTTGACTAATGTTTTAGTAGTTTACTAGTTTTGACTTAGCATCTTAATATACATGAATTAAACAGTAAAATACATTTATTTTACAAATGTAGTTCAAAGTACAGAATTACTAAGCTGTATGATAAGGACACACAATAAATACTGACACAGAAAATATTATATTTACCTTATATTTTTGGGATATTGTGTGTGATGTAGTGAGGTGGCCCAATCTGTCAACAATGTGCTCACTGCTCATTTCTATTCCCTTAGAAACTAGACTTGTTTGTCTTTGATAAAATGTCATAATAAAAGCCTTTTTCCCATTGTTGCAGTAAGGACTCAAAAGTGTGGGACAGGCACATTTAGTTGAAAAAATTCATACAAATGATCAGTAAATAATAAAAAAAATGTAAGATGCTGTAAATTAATATGTATATTAAACAATTCCATTTGAAATAATGTCAAATTGTAATTCAATTAGCTTATTTTACATATCTCAACATTGTGACCAGAGTTGTGGCACATGAACAAAAATGATATATAAATGCTTCATAATTTTATATTAAATCGCATTATTCATTAATTATATTATTTGTCAAGGTGTGTAATGACACTGTGAATATATTTATAAATCATCATATGACAAATTTGAACATAAATCAAAAATTTCACTGCTGGGACTTAAAAGTGCCCGTAGTTGCAGAAACACCCATATTGTGTTGTCAAACGATTAATCGCGATTAATCACATCCAAAATAAAAGTTTTTGTTTGCATAATATATGTGTGTGTTCTGTGTATATTTATTATGTATATATAAATACACACACATGCAGTATATATTTTGAAAATATTTACATGTATTTACATGTCTATATTTATATTCATATAATTTATATGATAAATAAATATATTTAATATATAAACATAACATATTTTTCTGAGTTTTGTTTTTGTATAGGCATATAGACAGGCAAAATAACTTTAACATTTTCAAATCGCCTAGAAAAAAATGTTAAAATGTTTTGTGACAACATGCCCCAATAGCTGTCATACTAAGGGTTAAATTTGTCACAATGGAGCCTATCACTAGGAATTCAAGGCATTGTGTATTTGCATAATGCAATGGAATTCATACTTTTTTGAGTGTGATTTAAGTGTCCAAAAACGTTTTGAGGCCAATGTATTAATATTGTAAGTACAATATGTTGGTTCATCTTTGACAAATTAAAAGCTTAGGCCTAATTCTGTACCTAAAGGGCTCCAAACCAGGAGCAAAACATCATGTGCCTGAATTTTTAATATTTATAATGGTTCACTGACTGTTAATGTTGCAAGAACATTTAGGCCTAGTGTTTTGAAGTATTCCTAACCACCCACAGCTATTTCAAGGTCAGTTTTTTATTTAATCCAATGTAGAATTTGACTGTGGGGATCACATGGATCAGAGTGTACTGTATGTGCAAAGAAATTAAACGCTGGCTTTTATCCACAGCTGCGTCAACAACTACTTTTCTACTTAAGATTATTTTTTGCTTTGTTAATGCCCTACATGATCCAATCACTCATATGATTCAGCTGTCATGTGCTTGTGTTCGAGTTTTTTTCTCCCAGGAGCGCTTGACCCGTCCTGTACTTTGTCCCTGGGACAAATTAACTGTACACACACAGATACATTGACAGTGTGTTAAGGCAACAACGGAACAGGCCAGAGGCCATTGTTTTCATACAGGGTGGTAACGTTCCGCTATCCCTGAACAGACATGTCTGAAATTCCAGCCTCTCGGGTGGATTTTCAATTCTGAACAGGGAGATCAGGCCTGATCAAATAGCAATGTCTCGTTTAGCTAAACACACAGGCATACTGTTGTTTTAAAGCAAAATCAGACCCCTTGAATCACTGAACCTGCGCATAATTCATTATAACAGCATTCTGGCGCGGGATTAAAAGAGCCAAAGTATTCTGTATATGGAAAAGCCTCTCCAGCAGAGCTTTCTCTGACCTCTGCCTTCTCCTACTCAACCCAACAAACTGACAATATGAACTCAGGAGTGCACAGTGATTTGTTTTACCTTGTTTGAAATACTCCTAAACTACAAGGTATCAGTTCGCAGGTTGTAAAAACATATTTTCTTACCATTATCTTTGCTAAAGTAACCTAAGTGCATGTGGGCTTTAACAATAGGGGTGAATTCAGGTAAACTGGGCCATTTTTTCCCTGAGATGACTAGAAAGAAATGTCCCAATTGAACAGAAAACTGCTAGAACATTGAATGAATTAATAATTCATAATTGTGTGTTTAATAGAAGGAAAAAGTCATTTGGACATGTCAATTTTGGAAATAACCTTTTTGATTTTGAGTGAACTATTGGAGCGACTTGCTCACACTAGAAGCAATGAAGCAGCTGTTGTCTGTATTATTATTACAATCTGTCCATCAGTGCAGTGTGCAAACTCAGTCCCAGAATTCCTTACTCAACCAGGCACGAGGGAAACCCATGCTGATAACTTCAGCATGGCATGCTTATTATATAATATGCAACTAGAATGCAACTTCCAAATCATTTTGTTTCTTGTTTCTTTTGTGTCCTCTGCAGCACCAGTTATTGTAACAGCTCCAGGAGAGGTCTGGAACGTGACTGGCTCGCAGGTCTTCCTGAGCTGTGAAGCCATCGGGATACCAACACCTGTGCTCACCTGGAGAAAAGTAAAAGAACAGATTATTTAAAAAAAAAATAAATCAGTTAATCTATGGATATTGCCTTTGCAAGTAGGTAACGTCTGAGCTGATCCGCTATCATGTATCAGATTCTATAGCACAAACACAAAACCCATATGGAAAAGAGGAAGGATGTGTTTGTGCGTACAGTACGGCTCCAGCTATGTCAAAGGATGTCCACTTCTATGAATAACACAGCACAGAAACAGTAGCACCACGAACAAGGAGCAGGAAGCACTTTATCAAGCGTGTCATCAGCCATCACATTTTTCCATTCTAGAACTAAAGGAGACAGGCTTTCTCCTTAAAGATAGGATCAAAGAATTCCATGGCACTGGGCATTGCTTTGTACTGGCTATTGAGAAGGTCACTAATGTAAAAAGCCACAGTTGATGACCGGATACAAAAAATGACTAATGGTGATTTCCCATGACAAAAAAAAAAACCCTCCTTATTATCCTCTCTCAGGAAATCTGAAACCCTGGGAAATATTGGTCTTTAAAAATATGCTTGTGCTCTAACTCAGTTTTCTATCTGTAAATTAGTTGAAGACTTATTTAACCATGAGGTAATATGGGTTTTATTTTCTTACGCAGTTTCGGTTGATCAGGTTAGTCATGCTTCATAAATGGTGGAAACTAGATTATGTCCTGGATGCAGAATTTCACCCTTGCCTCAGTTTGAGGGGCCCTGCGGGATATTTTTATTACAGAGATGCAGACCCAGAGTCGCTCAATAACTACTTTTAGCATCTCTTGAGATCAGAGGAGGAGATTAAAAAGTTTAAGCAATAAAATTAAAGTCTGGAAGACGGGCTTGCGAAAGAGCGAGGGGAGTATTTTGAAAAGTCAGAGAAATTTCAATTTCTTTAACTTAAGTTAATACGTACCATTACATGAAATAATAATAATAACAGCAACAACAATAAAAATAAGAAAATTATAAATATCATTAATAAATTAAAAAATAATTATTAAATAATTAAATAAAAGTAAAATATTATTATTGTTCATATAATTTGTTGTTATTATTTTTTTATTATTGATTAAAGTGCCCCTATTATGGGTAATGAAAGGTTCATATTTTGGTTTTGGGAGTCCCCAACAACAGGTTGGCATGCATGCAAGGTCAAAAAACACTTTCATTGTCTTATAATATGCATTTATTTTTACTTTACTTGCTCAACTACTCCCAAACGATTCGCTCAACGATTCATTTTTTGAAAACCCTCCTTTGCCTGACGCTAATCTGCGGTGATTGGTCCGATTGGTCTCATTTTCAATAATGCTGATAAAGCAGCGTTTGTGAGCAGTGCTGCTTTGTGTACAGCGTTACCGGGGAAACCGCTATTCTTACCGTTCCAAAAGCGGCACCTAGTGGCAAAGAATGAATTTGCATTTTCATTCAGACCAACGCGAAAAGAGCAACAAGTGGGCTGGCAATATGCTAATGTTTCATGTTGACGTCAACATGAAGCGGCTTGGGATTCATTTTAAAAACGACTTTAGAGTCTTCAGAGTTTCAATGATTTAGACTCAACTTTTCTTTTGAGAGACAATAACTTTATACACGGTGCACTTTCAGATTTAAAACTTTGCAGCATGTTTTCATTCACGTAGAACTGTGTTACACACTGCATGAAAGGTAATTTTCAAAAATCCATAATAAGGGCACTTTAAAATAAAAATGTTTCACTCAAATTGATACTCAGCTCTAGGAAAAAGTGCAACACTCACTCTACAAACATAAATTTAACATTTCTTTAAAACAATGACGTTTCCGCCAAATTCAAAGCCTTCATCAGACATTTTGTTTGTTTCTCAAATTGATATGCAGATAAGATAATATCCAAAGGCAAAATAGAAGCATTTTCATAGCCTTACTGTAACTTCAGTAATATGCTTATGTTTATCTCACCATTCACCTCACACTTTAAAAAAAACATACATAGACAAACAGAAAAGTATAGGCTACTGGCAATTTTCTGCCAGGACATTTTATGGACATTTATTTTAACCCTAAAACACGGAATAAATTCAAAATACAGGGAAATACCTGATAAAAATCAATACAGAAAATTCTTTCATATAACCCTATTTTTACAAACAGTTTTTAGTTAAACATTTCCAAACCTAAATGCTCATACACCCAAAGGACTTCAGATGGCTGTTTATCAAACTGCATACAAAAATGCAATATTTACGAGTTTAAGATCTATTGTGTCTGGTTCCACATGTGGTTATAGTTTAGAGAGAAAAAAAAATCTTTACTAATCTGTGTGAATGAAACGGTTTCGTCCTGTAGAGTCTGGTGAAACTTAATCATGCATAACCAAAATCACCACAGAACAAACAAGCTGTAGTGGGCTGCCATATCATGTGCTTAGTCATTTGTGTGTTGACATTTGTTTTGAATTAACCATTAGAGTGTAAAAGTGAAATATCTTCATGGCTGCTGTGATTCTCATAGGTATCTAATAGCAAAGACAAGACTCTTCCACTCCCTGGAGACAAAGACAACCTGGCCGTCCAGACCCGCGGAGGCCCGGAAAAGCATGAGGTTACTGGCTGGGTGCTAGTAAGTGTGTTTTAACTAAATATACACTCTTTCGTTTGTTTATATCTCCATGCTTAACTACTACAAGCTTTCTGCTACAAGTTACGAGTGTTATTTATTGAGCAAGGCAAAACCGTTACAGCATTTTTTTGTTGGCAGCGCTGCTCTAAAAGCACTCTAGGCTCATCTCAGGTTACATTTGTTTGGAGTTCTCTGCACTTATCGAACCATTGAGAACAGATTGGGTGAAAACTACGGCTGATGGCCATCTGTTGCAGATATCTCCACTTACCAAGGAGGAGGACGGCTCCTACGAGTGTCACGCCAGCAACATCCAGGGCGAAGCATCGGCCGTGGGCACCATTCACGTGGTGGATTCCATTAATGACATTCCACCCAAGAAGGGTGAGTGAGTGCAGTTGAACGGTGGTTGACTGATGTACAATAAATCAGTCCATTCGCACCTACTTCATGCTTCAGGATGCATAAAAGACATGCATTAGTAGAGAATGTAGTAGAAACGTATGTGTGCAGCACATGCTGTATAGGACGTGTCCCATCATGCCAAGCTGTTTTCTTGGCCCACATCACCTGCCAGTTCCCTGTGAGCAAGATGGTTGCAGTGACAAGTTTCTACTGTTGCATGTTGACAGCCCATAAAACAACTTTGTGAGGAACATACCCTGGTTTCAATCAATCAAAATTTTGCTTCACTAAGGCATGCTCTAAAATTCCAGATTAGATTAGATTGAATTAATAATTTTAAAAAAGCCTACTAGCTAATCATGATTTACTCACCATTGTTGTTTCAAACCCGTATGACTTTCTTTTTTCTATGTATAGCACAGTCCAAGCTGCTGTTTTCCAAACATTGGAATCATTCTGTGATGACAGTGCTTCCAGAATTGCAAAAAAGTACCATATGACTGAAGTCATACAATAAGCATGGATTTGATTGTTGAACAAATGTCTTTTTTTTTTTATCTGAATGGAGAAGCAAATTACATTTTAATGTTTTAAAGTGTAAAATTATTTAAGTCCAGTTTTATTAACTAAAGCTAAAATTATTAAAAATCACTTCATTAATTGGAATGAAGCTGAAACAAAATAAAATGTAAACAATCTATAAAAAAAAATGAAAACTTGAATAAAATATAAGCAAAAATTAGAAATGTTTCCTTGGGAACTAACTGAAATAAAACAAGGTGAAGTTGTAATAAGATGCAAAAACTAGTACTGAAAAAAGCTTAAAATGTTTAATTTTTAATGAAATGACTAAAACTAAAAGAAAAAAAAAAAGCAAAAGAAAATGTAAGTTCTTTTAGGAACTGGAAAAGGATAAATAAATATATTTAAAAAAATTATAAAAGCACATTAATTCTCAAATTAATTTAAACATTAATTAAAATGTTAATTTCTCTAATTAAAATAAAAACTGAAAATATAAAAAAAATATTAATAAATACTATATTATATAACTAATACTAAATTAACACTGTTTAAAGGGATAGTTTGCCCAAAAATATAAATTCTGTCATCATTTACTCTTCTGTCTTCATTTAGTTGTTCCAAACCTGTTTCTTTCAACAGAAATCCATCTTTCATCAACCAGTTGATGGTATCCATTGACTTCCATAATAATCAAAATAAAAAAACACTATGGAAGTGAATGGCTACCGTTAACTGTTTGGTTACCAACATTATTCAAAATATCTTCCTTTGCACTCAACAACTTGATTGTGAGTAAATGATGACAGAATATTCATTATTGGATGAACTATCCCTTTAAATCTCAATCTGTTCCACACACATAAGATTTTGAATACAACAAACAAGTTATATAAACTGCTTTTATTGTGATCTTGGAGCAGAATTTTAGTTTTTAGGCGAGTTATAAATGTAATGCCAATTACCTACCTGTTTGGCTGTATAACACAGTATTCCTTTTTTCAGGTAACTAGAAAACTAAGATTTCATTGTCATTGGTGCCTCTTGTCTGTTTGTATGCAGGGAAGGATGATGAGCTGTAAGAGGACGTGGCCTCCGACTGAGATGTTGAAACACTACGCCTGTGCACTGATGACAAGCATCTAGCGTAATCACTTCTCACGCATTCCACCTGAACCACAAACAGCAGCTCACACATGGACACTTTATTCTATAGAAGTTCAGAGACACTCACAAAAACCCAGACCCCAACATTTCTCCATTCCTACACTTTACCTCACTCTACAATGTGTCTGCCTGCAGAACAACTTCGATACTGTAAAGCGCCAACCAAGACAACCATCATATTGATTTTTGAAGAGATACACCCATTCGTACCCAAGAACACATTCAGGCACGCACACTTCATACGGCACGTAATATCATTCACACTTGCATGCATGTGAAGGCACTCAAATATCTCTTCTCCACTTATCATATGCATGTTTTGCTTCTCTGTTATTTTTCAAGATGTTTTTGATTATACAAATTGTACTCATTCCTTTAGTTTTCTTTTCTTTTGGTTGACGTCTATGGTGCTGAAAAACAATTATTTTAAGAGTCAACTACTTTTTGCCCAATTTCTAAGACTTAGATGCTGTTCCTCCAAGGATCAGTTAAAACTTTAAGGCCTGGTTTTACAGACAGGGCTTAGGCTAAGCCAGGATTAGGCCATAGTTCAATTAGTCATTTTTCATAAACATGCCAGAAAACACATTACTGGTGTGCATCTTGAGACAAAACAAAGGCACTGATATATTTTAAGATCAGTAAGTGCAAGTTTCTTTCAGTTGACAGCTCAGATTTACATTTTAGTCTGGGACTAGGCTTAAGCCTTGTCTGTGAAACCGAGGGTAAGACTGCTTCATCTAAATCAGTAGTTTAATTTTCTGGGTGTTAAGAACTAACTCTTTCCGTTGCTTCCCAAATTACAGTAGAATTAAGTGTTGTCCTCAAAGTCTGAGCATCTAATGCATCTGTTTATATGTTTTGATATTTGTATAACACTAATGAATAAAGATTCAAGTACTTGAAGAGGCAGGCAGTGTGTTGTCTGTGCAGAAAAACTAAGCAATAATGTCGTCATGATCACTTTTTTTTTATATAAAGGAAACTTTATTTTATTCTGGGTTGAACAGCCAAAACATCTGTTCCAGAACAATAACACTTGAAAAACAACAAAAACTGTAGAAGTTCACAAGCCCAGCAGTTACCGCAGGAAGTGCTGTTGGGATCCATTCAAAATCATTTTCCCTATAATTTTTTCCATTATTCTGTATATCCTGTTTTCTGTCATTCATCTGTGTGTTGTTTAGCTGGTCATCATCCGTGGGGCAATGCTCATAGACATCAGCTCCTGGAATAAGAGCTTACAGGCATACGGCATCCTCACCAAAGAGATCTGAAAGAGCAGAGCAGAGGATGGAAAGAGTCATGAAAGAGCCCATTTTATCATATTAAATAATCCAAAGCAAGTTCTATAATATGCTCACTAGACCCTTTAAGGTAATAGGTCATTGCTTGCTCCTTGTGGGAACTGAACCAACAACCATGCCTTATTGCATCCATAAACTGGATGAATCGATCATAATAAGGTCAATAACATGCATTTAGAAAACTGATAGTGTGAAATTTCATGTCATGTTGTCTTTAATGACCACCTGATCCAGTTAGGATATCGGTGCTTGCTCACCTGTGTCTTGTTGCGGCAGCCCCTGCACTCATAGGTGTGTGTGCGCGTGTTTGCGATAGCCATGAGGCCACATAAATTGCAGACGTGGACCTGGTACGGGTCAGAGGCCTCAAAAAGCCTCTCTTTTAGGAACTGAGCAGCACCGTGAGCGATTTGACAGTCACGTTCCATCTCTCCAAAACGCAGCCCACCATCACTGAAGGGAGAAAAAAAAAAAAACAGTATTAAGATCTGATAGGTTATTTTATATATTATGCATGAAAAAAAACTCCCAAGTATTATAGTGCTGTCTCACCGTGATCTACCCTCCATGGGCTGTTTGTTGTTTTAGGAACTGAGCAGCACCGTGAGCGATTTGACAGTCACGTTCCATCTCTCCAAAACGCAGCCCACCATCACTGAAGGGAGAAAAAAAAAAAACAGTATTAAGATCTGATAGGTTATTTTATATATTATGCATGAAAAAAAACTCCCAAGTATTATAGTGCTGTCTCACCGTGATCTACCCTCCATGGGCTGTCTGTTGAGGATCTGGACCGGACCACGGGCTCTGGAGTGGATCTTATCATCCACCATGTGCTTCAGACGCTGGTAGTATGTGGGTCCAATGAAGATCTGAGAGGTGAGCTTACGGCCGGTGAAGCCATTATACAGAACCTGCAAAAAAACCACTATCATTAGAAACATGTTTCAACATTCTTAAATGCATTCTTAAAGGGACAGTCCACTCAAAAATGAAAATTTTTATTTATTAGGGCTGGTAAGCGATTAAAATATTTTAATCTAATTAATATGAATTTATTTCTTTAAAGGGGTCATATGACATTGCTAAAAATAACATTATTTTGTGTATTTGGTGTAATGAAATGTGTTTATGCGGTTTAAGGTTAAAAAAAACATTATTTTCCACATACTGTACATTATTATTTCTCCTCTATGCCCCGCCTTTCTGAAACGCGTTGATTTTTACAAAGCTCATCGTTCTGAAAAGCGAGGCGTGCTCTGATTGGCCAGCTATCCAGTGCGTTGTGATTGGCTGAATACCTCAAGCGTGTGACGGAAATGTTATGCCCCTTACCATACTGTGATGCCGTGTCCCGGCGCAACGAGACAACACCAATAAAACCCAGTTCTTTATGCACCAAGAGCTTGTAACACTCCAAAGAGAAAGGAAAAATTGAAATCGCATCATATGACCCCTTTAATGAAATGATACTCTAACTAATAAACTAAAACTGCCAGTAGGTGGTGGTAAATGTCTTAATGATTAAGTCAGAGTCATTTATTCATTCATTTGATTCTTCAAATGGCTGATTCATGCAGGAGTGTAGTAAATGGTTCTTTATGAATGGTCCATTGAATCATTAGGCTTGTTCGACTTGAAGCGGATCATCACCATCAGACCTATCGGTGTGGACATCAAAGTACCGCAAGAGCTATAGAGAGCAGACGGCTCCTTATGCTTTTGAATCGCTCTCGCGGTACTTTGATGTCATTCACCTATAGGTCTGTGCAGCGCTGCTTCAAATCCAACGCGCCTACAGCCAATGGTTCAACACGCCTATAATTCACCCAATTTGTTCAAAACGTCCATTAAGAAATGAAATGCCGCTGTGTGTTGCTCGGAGACGAACAGTTCTGCTTTGTCTTTATATTTTCGTTGACACAATATTAACTTCTTACTTACTGAACTGTTGTATAAGATCAGTATCACATTTGCACTCGTGTGATATTGCACTTAGCCTATTGCTCGTGTGATATTGCTTAACTATATGATGTAAATATGAGACAAAAACTCAAACAGGGGCATTTTTGCCCCTTATCTTGAATTTTAGGGACATTATAACTACGTTCTCTAGGCTCCATCAAGCAGTGAGTTGTTGCCCTGCCTCATATTTATCATCAATCAGCTTGAAACCGCGAATTGAAAATTCAGCCAATGGAAACATGTAAATTTTGCAAAAACTCCCATATATTGCAAAAACTTTTTTACGCTTGCATTAGGTGGTTTTTCAGGCAATTTGAAAAAGGAATATTTCGCAAAAGTTTTAGTTTTCTAGTGGGAACCAAAGCTGTTTGGTTAACAACATTCTTCAAAATATCTTCTTTTATGTTCCACAGAAGATAGAAACGAATACAGATTTGGAACAAGTTCAGGACGCATCCATTTTTATCATTTTCATTTTAGGTGGACCATCCCTTTAATAGTGCTGCCACATTGGCAGGTAGAAGCTCTTCACCTCATTGCCTCTCAGATGGTAACCATATTCTGACAGCAGGTTGGAGACTTTTTGTACGTTCACAGCATCATTGAACGGCGTGGCATCACCAATCTCCCCTTTGTTAGCGGACACCTGAACGGAAGAGGAAATAAAAAGAAGAATTCAGAACTGCTGTATATTTAATACACAATAGAGGCTCATGAGTTAAATCAGTGTAATTACTAACTGGCTGCTCATATTACAATGTGTAATTAAACATTAACTACATATTTATAACGTTTTTTTAAAGTGCATAAATGTGCACAAATCATTACAAGAGAGAAATTCTGTAAAATATCCTTCCTTGCAAAGTACTAAACATGCCAACATGACTTCGCTGGAAAATCTTTGTGGTGCACGTGTGCAAACACATGTGCCCAGAATAAACATCTTTCGCTAATGTAGACAATGAGTTGAAAGACAAGCATGATATGTAGGATTAGGAGCAGAGAACCCAAGTACCTTCCCCTGCAGGCACTCGATCAAATGGCCGACTGTCATTCTGGAGGGGATGGCGTGAGGGTTGATGATGATATCTGGAGTGATTCCTTCACATGTGAACGGCATGTCCTAATGAGAGAAATTCACAGCTCAGGTCAGACATGCACATTATCTGCATTTGAGTTTTTGGGTGACTGTTTACAAGGCCTTCAGCTGTGAGTCAATCTGCTATCAGGAACTGCTTAAGAGCTACATCCTGTATACAGACCTTCAACTACAGGCTAGTCTAAACAAAGCTGACATACACATTTAGTCACACTAATATTAAAAATGAGCACTACAACATCACAGCCTCCATTATACACTTCCGTTAACAAGTTTGAGGTCAGTGAAGTTGTTTTTCCTATTAAAGTATTACTTCTATTCTACAAAGATGCATTACACTGATTAAAAGGTGACTGAAATAAAACCTGTTTCTACAAAAATATTATTTAGCACAACCATTTTCTATGCTGATAAATGTTTTTCAAGCAGCAAATCAGCTTACTAGAATGATTTCTGAAGGATCATGTGACACTGAAGACTGGCGTAACGATGCTGAAAATTCAGCTTTGCATCCCAGAAATAAATGACATTTTAAAATGTATTAAAATAGAAAACGGTTATTTTAAATTGCATTATATTATTTCACAATACTACTATCTTTACTATTTTTTCCCAAATAAATGCAGCCTTGATGAGCATAAGAGACTTCTTTCGAAAACATAAAATAATTGTACCGGCCTCCAGACTTTTGTACACACTTACCTCTTGTCTGTACTGGATACCACAGGTACCCTTCTGACCATGACGACTGGCAAACTTGTCTCCAATTTGTGGTATACGAACTGAACGGACCTGCACAAAGTTTGCAAAATGCAAAATTTACATTTATGCATTTGGCACTAACAGTGTTTAAAGATAAAATAAATAAATAAACCTCAGAGTCAAAATCAATACATACCCTAATTTTGCAAAACTTGTAGCCCTCTTGGTTTAGCGTGACCATGACTTGGTCAACGATACCGGTTTCACTGGTGCGCAGGAATGTGCTGCAGTCTCTCTTAGTGTAGCGACGGTTGGTGCTATCCAGCTCATCGTCATTCTCGGGAAGCGTTACGGTTTTACCAATGATAACGTCCTCGCCAGACACACGTACACCAGGAGCAATCAAACCATCGTCATCTAACTTGTCATAGATGGCATGTCGCATGCCTTTAGAGAAAAAAAAAACAGCAATGATAATGCACCTTATGCAGAAAGCCTCTGTAACACCATGTTCTAGCCAAACATGATGTGATAAAGCATCAAGCAATGCATCCCATCTCCATGTTTATCTTAAGGTTTACTGCAAATGTCAACAACACTACACAACAATATTCAAAGTAAAAACGCATTGGACCACACATGTAGACAAATATATAACATTTTCTGATTTGTGCTTTATATTGTGCAAACAGTAACACTTTTTCAGTATTTTTTTGATGAACAGAAAAAAAATAAGTTTTTTTTTTTTAATGGAAATCTTTTGTAACATTCTAAATGTCTTTACTGCCCCTTTTGATCAATTTAACGAATTCCTTCTTGAATAATAAAAAAAAAAACTCACTGAACCCAAACCTTTGAATGGTAGTGTTGAAACAGATGCAGTACTTCTGTTCAATGTAAGAAATAGATTACCTGCCGGCAGCTCTCTAAAGCGCAGGTACTCCATGGAACGAGTCGTGACTAGGGGTTTCTGGGGGTAGTAGAGCACATGTGCCAGGGTATCCATACGCACATGGAAGTTGGTGATGTAAACTCCCATGGCTTGTTTACCCATAGCAGACTGGTATGTGTTTCTGGGAGACTGTAGACAGGAGAGTGTATCATTTAGACGCTATTTTATATACAAGTTCTTACAAATGGTTATACTAGAGAACTGTCAAATGAAATATCATATTTGAGCTTGCAGATGTTAAAATACTCGAAAATGTTAATAAATCCACAATAGCATTCAGGTAATATGTAGGTACCTGGTTGTGATCAGGGAAGGGAATGATAGATGCACAGACGCCCAAAATCATGGACGGGTGGATCTCACAATGTGTGTAGGTGGAGCAATAAGCCACTCCCTTCTCCTGAAGGTCATCTGGGGTCATGGCCAACATCACAGTCTCCTCCTCTAGTGTGTCAATATATTCAACCACACCACTGGCTACCAGGTCCTGCCAACTACACAAGAGACAGATACTCTGTTATTGAGGAACAGGCAGATTCTGAAAGCTGATATTTTTCACAAAGGTATGTACCTGTAGTTGTTGTACTCTCTCTCTTTGAGCTGGTCAATATGTCGCCTCTTCAGAAGAAGTTTTTGCTTTTCTACAATAAGCAGCGGACGGCAGATCCTGCCAGCATCTGTGTAGATCCTGATCTCCCTCTCACGAATATCTCTGATCATTGACACCTGGATCACAATGAAAACAAGATCACAGTTAGGTGCTGTACACTGAATAAAACGTTAAACTGGAGTGGTGCACAAATGATGTCCCACCTCAGACACAATGATGTCCATCTGTCTCCTCAGTTTCCGCAGTGTGTTCATCAGTTGCTCTGGATCTTTATGAATACCCACCCAGCAACCATTCACAAAAATCTTAGTTGCACTGAAGGAAGAAACACAATTATATGGTATTATTCTATAAAAATTGTAATTAATTAATCTTTATTTTACCCTCTAGCACTCTCTATTCTTATATTCTTAAAAAAAAAAAACACTTGTCCCTTTTAGACTTGCACTCTATTCATTTGCGGCTTGTTTTCTTTATAAAAAAATAAATTAAAAAAAAGTAACACTTGCTTTCTAATCTTTTTGTATTCTATCTGTTTTCTTTTAATTTATTATACAATTAACAAAAACAAAAAAGACCTCTAACACTAGCTTGCTCTATTTTTCTATTCTATCTGTTTTCTTTTTATTTATTATATTATTTAAAAAACCCTTGCTACGTGTACTGCGTTAAGCTAACTGAGACTTGTTACAGCACTTGCTTATCATTGCTCTTTTGTTGATTTTGACTGCTTCCATTGTCCGCATTTGTAAGTCGCTTTGGATAAAAGTGTCTGCTAAATGACTAAATGTAAATGTAATGTAATGTAAATTAAATAACTGACTGATTTTATAAACAAAGAAAGTCAATTAAAAAACTAGGAACATCATTGTGAAATCAAAATTGTGGATGTGGATTTCAGCAGTGTGCTGCTGCCCCCTATAGAACAGGATGACACTCACTCTGCAATGGCAGCAGGTGAGATTTCCTCCAGGTTCTCCATGCTCCACTCTTCCAAGAACTCCAGGATGGGGGACGGCTGAGATCCCACAGAAATGTAGGCCATGAGCGCTAAATTCTTCACCAAACCTACAGCATGGCCCTGCAACAAAATAATTTCCCTCCATTGAAAACTTGAGTTGGGGTTGAAGGTCACATGCATACTAGTTTTAAAGGGTACTACCTCTGGGGTCTCAGCAGGGCACACCATACCCCACAATGTGTTATGAAGCTGCCTGGGTTTGGCCAGCTTGCCATCTCGTCCTATAGGCGAGTTTACACGGCGCAGGTGGGAAAGAGAGGAGGCGAAGGTCAACCTGTTCA
>NW_015557093.1:329411-346147 GCF_001515605.1 Sinocyclocheilus anshuiensis | reverse complement strand
CATTTGTAAGTCGCTTTGGATAAAAGTGTCTGCTAAATGACTAAATGTAAATGTAATGTAATGTAAATTAAATAACTGACTGATTTTATAAACAAAGAAAGTCAATTAAAAAACTAGGAACATCATTGTGAAATCAAAATTGTGGATGTGGATTTCAGCAGTGTGCTGCTGCCCCCTATAGAACAGGATGACACTCACTCTGCAATGGCAGCAGGTGAGATTTCCTCCAGGTTCTCCATGCTCCACTCTTCCAAGAACTCCAGGATGGGGGACGGCTGAGATCCCACAGAAATGTAGGCCATGAGCGCTAAATTCTTCACCAAACCTACAGCATGGCCCTGCAACAAAATTTCACTCCATCTTAATCACTCCATTGAAAACTTAGGTTAGGTTTGAAGGTCACATGCATACTAGTGTTACGGTATCCTACCTCTGGGGTCTCAGCAGGGCACACCATACCCCACAGTGTGTTATGAAGCTGCCTAGGTTTGGCCAGCTTGCCATCTCGTCCTATAGGCGAGTTTACACGGCGCAGGTGGGAAAGAGTGGAAGCGAAGGTCAACCTGTTCAACACCTTTGTATTTAAAAAGTCAATGAGGAAACAAATGAGCACCTTGAAATTCTAATGAACAGTGAGTGAACTGTTAGTAAAAATTAAGAAACATTTGTAAACAGAAAAGAAAGCATATCTGAGCTCACCTGCGATACTCCAGCTCTTGCCTGATGAGCTTTCTTTACATCCCCCCAGTTTCCCGTGGCCAGAGAGTACTTGAGTCCGTCAGAAATGATGCGTGTCTTAATGGCCAGCTCCAGATTAAAGTCTTTCCCCCTGTCAATAAACTTCTGTGCGTAGATCCTGATCTCCTTCAGCAGATTCTTGAACATTCTGGAAAACACAGAGACAGATTTCAACTCTGGATGTAATTTTCATTTTGAACCATACACAAGAATTATTTAATTAATGCATCTTGAATGTTTAATGAATGTTTGATTCTTACCCTCTGAAAAGGAATGCAAGCAGGGGTCCAGCGAGATCAAGCCTCTTGTTGCCATAGTGATCTCTGTCATCCAGCTCTCGTCTGCCCAGAGCGGCCAACAATAGTCTGTGAACCATGTAACTAAACAGAGAAAGCAAACAGTATTTAATTATATTACACGATATTAGAATGATTTATGAAGGCTTATATGACACTGAGTAATGGTTACTGAAAATTCAGCTGTCATCATACAAATAAACTACATTTTAAAATATATTAAAACAGTCACATTAAATTGTCATAATATTTCACAATATTACTGGGTTTTTTTAGTCAAAAAGCTACAGCCAACAGGATAAATTCATAATACTATTTTACCCTAGAAAATATGCTTTCTTGGTCTCGCAGAAATCTGATACACCAACATGTGGCAGCACCTCCTTCTGCAAAACCTCTTTAGCATATTTGATTCTTCTCTCTTTGGTGACACCAGGTTTGGCCCCTCTAGAGCCAATGAAGTTCAAAGCCACATTCTGTTCCTGAATCACAAAGGCCTCATCTAACGATGGCTTCACCTGTGGGAAAAAGCAGAGAAAGCTGTTATAAGTCTGGACCTGAATCACAAATGAAATGGTGCTTATAAAATAAACCTCTACTAAACAAAAGATTGCTTAAGTTTTCACAAAATTGGACAAACCATTTCCATCATCTCAGGATCATCAAAATCATAGATGATGTGTTCCAAGATGTCTCTATCAGACACAAATCCCAAAGCACGGAATACTATGATGATGGGTACTTCCTGCCGGATATACGGCAAAGTGGAAACAATCCTCTGGCCGATGGCACTTTTCTTTACTCCCTGGATGCAGAAGAAATATTTGCATAGGATTCTGTGCACTAAGAGTTAAAGAAACCAAAAACCACTCAACTTGGCTCAATCTGCAAGCAGAATACTTGCTTACAGTCTACAGATACTGACCTGTCCTCCACGGGCCATCATGCTGACCCAGATGGTGCTGGTGGGTCTGGAGGAGTTCTCCAGACATGACCTGCACTCTCCTGTGTAAGCATACTTGGAGTCTTTCTTGGCAAACACATACACTGTGTTAGTGGCCATCTTCTCTTGAGCAATCAGGACCTGGAGAAATGACAGAACACATTACACTTAATCTAAATCAGACTTTTGAAACAAAATTCAATTGGTGTACTGTAAAATGTCAACAAACTATGTCATACAATTTCATTAACAAAATAACTCTATGATGTCTTTAATGCAGTATTATGAAGAAAAAAAACTGACCTTCTCTGAACCATTAATGATGAAGTAGCCTCCAGGGTCCAGTGGGCACTCATTCAACTCACAAAGATCACGATCTGTTAGGCCGCTGAGGAGACAGTACGTGGAACGGAGCATGATGGGAATTTTGCCGATGAAGGTTTTCTGATGCTGTGTCTGCTGTTGCTCTTCCCCATCTTTTATGATGGTCTTTGTGATATCCACATACAGAGGGGCAGAATACCTGCAAGTCACAGCACGCATTCAGATAAAACATGTGATAAAAGCTCTGCCTGCCTCTGTCAAATATGTAGGACAAATATGAGGTTCACACAAAATCATGCAACTTAATTCTCTTTAACGCAAATTTCTAATGTCTGTAAATTATCAACATGATGAAAACTTTGCTGAAAAGTCTGTCATCTGTTTGATAGTTTATACTTTTTTAGTATGTAAAAGGCCTTTTAGAATAATTCTAAAAACTGTGAAATCTACTGTATACAGATTTTTATAAGAATAATTTTTATATCATTAGTAACATTTCAAGAGGAAGACATACTAGACTAAAACAACTTATGTTTACTTGATTATTCATACATCATTTTCAGAAAAATAATGTTAAAATGGTTGTATCAATAATGATACATAAGCCTTTCGAGGAACGTTTATTTGTTCATCTCTAAATCATCATTGTATTGCATCGCATTATATGTTTTGCCCACAGTCCCACACAAGAAAAACTGCAGAGCTTTGATCATAACACTACGCGCTTAAATATTAAGTGAAAGTAAACAACTTAAGACATTGCAACACATATTTTTGGGAGATAAAGAGTGACAAATTATATTTATATGCATTTTATGTAGGTCCTCTGTTATACTGTTATAAAGGTCTCAATGATTCACACTACAAGCTATCAGAATTTCATCTTATACTTCTGTATATTTTTTCTCAGTTTGGGCCTCTAAATAAAATTGAGGGGGTTTTTTTGTCCTCAAATATTAGTTCTATATTCTCCTATATCATACTATATGAGCCGTAAAAGCCTGATGTATTAAATATAATAATCAAAAACAAACACGCAAACTTTTTGGAAATGTTCTTTTTTTAATATTTTGTCTAAAGGTTCAAAACTCACGTGAGATTTCGGAGTCTAGCTTCGTTTGGCATCATAGGTGATGGAGCGCCATCTCTTTCCCAGTGAGTGGGTTTGGACAGATAGATTTGCTCAAACTTTAGGAGGTACCGAGGCTGCAGAAAAAAAATCAAATGAGAAACAGTCAATTTATTTTAGAAAGGACCATAACCACATATGATAAAAGGGCACTGATTCCAGCCACTCACCGGTTCCTCCACCTCTCCAGATGTGTGCTGGGCCTCAGCCTGCAGGTCAATGGGTGGAGCATCCTCCACAATTCTCTGCACAGACATCTGGATAAACTCATCGAATGAGTCCAGCTGCTGTCGCACCAAACCTTTTTCATCAAAGTATGAGCTGGAAAGAGAATTGAGACAAGAAACAAGCAAAGCTATGTCAAAGTTTCCTCTTACTAATTAGATGCATCATTATAGTTATATATATATATATTGCAATGACAATTATTTTTATTACACAATTACCTGATAACAATCCAACAGGCCTCCTGCCACAAATCAGGGGTGATTTCATCATCATCTTCATCATACTGGATATCTACAACAATTACGAAAATTGAAGTTATTTACTCGTACAAAGAGTTGATCTAGGGCAAATAGTGTAACAACACTGTAGCTGACAAATCATGCTTACTATCAAATTCATTACTTTAGACTTATCTCTATCAATATATGAATAGCTATAAACTCTATACTTATTACAATAAAAGTTGGTTGGTTTTGCATAACTCTATTTGCGACCAAGCTAGCTTTAGCCTGTTAGCCAGTTACGTTGTGTTAACGCTTAACTACAGTATCTAACTACACATTTCACTGCAATAAAACATAGAGAAACACAGATAACTATATTTCTTCTCACATACCTTCGTCTTGATCGTACATGATATTTGCTGGTGAATAACTTTAATTCTGATTCAATTAAAAAGAGGTTATCTGCGCGCCTCACTCCACGGCGCTTTGCGTCTGAGCCGCTATGAACAACACAAACCAAAGTATAGGTCTCTGCAGGACAGTAATGGTTCCGTCATTCTCTTCATTCACACCACAGTCATCGCCAAACCCGCCACGGCGTCTTTCCTTCGCCATGACGCCCCACTCCGTTCCTCGTGATCCTGCCCAGTAATGGGAGTTACCGGATCGGGGCGTTTTTAGACCATGTTTCCTGACGTCATAGTGATGGTAGGTTTAGGGGTGGGGTTAGGTAAGGGAGATCATTTCGATTGCATGATTGAGAAACACCCTGCAGTTTGAAAACACCCACAAATTCAGAAACGCCCACTTTTGCTCTGCAGAGACTTCAATCTCACACAAACGGCTACGGAATTATACGTCACTTCCGAAGCAAGTGATATTATTATATTTATTCACATGTATTTAAGCATTTATGATTTAGTAATTCATGGTATGGATGTTAAATAACATACGTTAAATAAAAACTAACATGTTTTTACATATTAATATTTGTCCAAAAAAAAAAAAAAAAAAAATGTTTCCGGTGACGTACATTATACCAGCGATATATGGCACGTGGGTTCGTTGTTTTTCAAGGTTGTATAAACTGTAGTGATGTTACTGTTCTTTTAACATATTGTGCGATTTGCTATAATAATGTACAAGTTTTTAGGAGCATCGGCATTCCAATTCTACACTCGTAGGTGCTTAAAACCTGTTTCAAGCCCGCAGCTGTCAAGGGAACATGAAGGATTTTTGCTGCTTCGACGGTCATTTGTTTCCAGCTTGATATCAAAGGACTGGGCAACACATTTGGGCACAAAACAGAGGTGCAGCTCATCCAGACGTCTGAGATGTTACAGCACTCAAAAAGGAGCTAGGCAGCCAGCATCAAATCCACGTCAGGAATTATACACTTTAGTGGAGCCACAGAACAATTTGTGTTCCTGGACTTTGATGAACCAGTGGACAATAAAGATGATGAACTGCTAGATCATCTTCTTTTGCATGATCTCACAAGTAATGCAGAAGCAAAGCCAGCGCATGAAAAGCATGGCAATTACATGCACCTTAGAGGACTGGAAATGCAAATGAAACATTTAAAGGGCTCTGCAAAGTCTGAAGTGGAGGAAAACTCATTGATTGAGTTCCACGATGAAGGATTCCCACTGGACAGACGCACCAAATCAAAGAAGGTTAAAAAGCAACAAAAGATCTATGGCACTCCTGATGTGGACGTGGCAGTCAGTGATACCTGTTGCTCCGGCTGCGGGGCCCTCATGCACTGTACGGACCCTGAAATCCCAGGTTACCTGCCAAGTGAGAAATTCAAAGCGTTAGCTGAAGAGGACCAACTGAAGAAGGCAACATGTCAGAGATGCTTTTTAATCAATCACCACCAGAAAGCTTTGAACGTCACCATGTCCAAAGAGGAGTACAGAGCGATTGTCAAGGGAATTAAATCAGAGAAGGCTTTAGTGCTGCTGATAGTGGATCTTCTGGATCTCCCTGACTCCATCATCCCAGACCTTCCAGAGCTTGTTGGGAAGAATAAGCACATTGTGATTTTAGGAAATAAAACAGACTTGCTGCCTGGAGATGGTGAGAATTACCTGCAGCGTATCAAACGTCAACTGAAGGCATACTGTGAAAGCATGGGCATTTCTACCATTGATAACAAAGACATCCACCTCATCAGTGCCAAAACAGGATATGGTATAGAAAACCTTATAACGAGACTGCAGTCGACCTGGAAGTACAAGGGAGATGTGTATTTGGTCGGGATGGCCAATGCTGGCAAATCCACGCTGTTTAATACTCTACTGGAATCTGATTATTGCAAATCCAGAGCCTCAGATGTGATTCATAAAGCTACTATATCTCCATGGCCTGGTGAGATATTTCATGCAAGATAATTGGTCAGGAATTAAGCTAAATATTGGCCTTAATCAGTAAATATGATATATAAATGATATGCATTATATAGGTTAACTACACTTTTGCAATCCTGTTTCACAAATATATGCTGCCGGTCAAAAGTTTGTAATAATAGAGGTTTTTATTCAGAAAATCATTCAGATATCATTTTAATATGTTGATTTGTTGCTCAAGAAACAATTCTTATTAGTAAAGTTGAAAACAGTTTTTGATCATTAATATTTTTGTAGAAACCATGATACACTACCGTTCAAAAGTTTGGGGTAGATAGATTTAAAAAATAATACAATAAATAAACAATACTTTTATTCAGCGAGGATGCATTATTTATCAAAAATGACAGTAAAGACATTTATAATTAGCCTATAATTTTACAAAAGATTTCGATTAAAAAAATGTTGTTCTTTTTAAAATTCAATTTCAGAAATTCAAATTTCTATTCATCAAGAATCCTGAAAAAAGTGTCACATTTTCAAAACTGCATTCAACATTGATGTTAAAATATGTTTCTTAAACAGAAAACCAGCAAATTAGAATGACATCTGAAGAATCATGGGACACTGAAGAGTGGAGCAATGGCTGCTGAAAATTCAGCTTTGCGTCAGAAATAAATCACACTTTGCAATATATTCAAATGAAAAAGTGTTCTTTTAAATTGTAATATTATTTCACAATATTATTGCTTTTACTGTATTTTTGAGCAAATAAACACATTCTTTGTGAGCATAAGAGACTTCTTCCAAAAACATAAAACAAAAAAATTACTCCAAACTTTTGACCTGTAGTGTGTATAAGAGAGGAATGTTTCAAGTACTAAAACAAGAACAAAGCGCTTTTTATTTAGCATGCTTGACCCTTTTAGTAATTTAAGAGTGTGTTGTGCATTCCTGAATGATTAAGCTGTTAAGATATGATATGTGACCCTGGCTGTGAAAACCCAGCTAAAGTAATTTTTTTGTGATTTATTGTTTTCTACATAAAATCATCTTACCTTCATAAGGTAAAGAACATTCTGTGAAAATGTAACCTTGATATCTTTAATATCGACTGAGTAAGGCCATGTCAAAGATTGAAATCATAGTGAAATTAATGGTTGAAATCAAACTTTGATGCTTGATATCTCATAATTGGATTTTGAGACTTTAGCCTGGATTTCACAGAGAGGGTCACGTATTGATGTCCAAGTTATTTAAACTGTTAAGAACACATTTTTCTGTCCACTGTAAATCTAGGAACAACATTAAATCTGCTGAAGTTTCCTATCATCAACCCGACCCCCTACCGGATGTTCCGGAGGGCAGAGAGACTGAAGCAGGCATCTCATTTGACAGAGGATGACATGAATCCTGAAGAGCTGAAGAGAATCATACAGTTCAGCAAGCAGCGATATTTGGTTGGTGAGTTTGTGAGTTTTGTTGTTTTAGGAACCCACAATATATCTGTTCCTATCGGTTATCAACAGATATTAGAGATTTTTTATTTATCTGTATCGGCAGATATTGGATATTTAAATGTGATTCTAATTTTCATTTATTCCTTGTATGTAAGGACTAGTCAAATGTTTGCAATAATTACTTTTTTTTTAATGTTGTTGAAAGAAGTCTCTTATGCTCACAAAGGCTGCATTTATGTGATCAATGATACAGAAAAAAATAGTATTGTGAAATTTTTACAATATAAAACTTTTCTATTTTAACATTTTCAAATGTAATTTATGTTTGTGATGGCAAAGCTGAATTTTCAACAGCCTTTTTTCCAGTTTTCAGTGTCACATGATCTTTCAGAAATTATATTTGTTAATAATACGTTTGTTATTGTTAATAATAATGATATTTGTTAATAATAAATTAATAATCCTTAACATTTTACAATTTTACTGAATTTTCCTTTTTTAAAATGGGAGGCAGCTTATTATTATTAATATTATTTATTATTATTTTTTAGGTCACATTGGGAGGACATTCCTAGCAAATCAGCCACCCAAGAAAACTCTTGTGGAATTTGATCCTGACAGTCTGAGCTTTGGAGAAGACCTGGAGGAAGATGTTAAAAAGGATCCATCCTTGGACTCCTCCACAGATGCAGAGCTCAGCTACAATGAAATCAAAGATGCACACTGGTTCTATGACACCCCAGGCATCATGAAAGAACATGACGTAAGTCTCCCTATTCAAACTGTACACACATAATGTGATATAATTATGTTCATAATTACAATCATTTCTGTATACTCGTATTTTAAAATGTCTATCATTATGAATCATGCACCACTAAGGATTCTGATCAAAATGTAACTTTCCAGGTTCTCAGCCTGTTGAATGAGCAGGAAGTGAAGCTGGTGGTTCCTACACAGGCCATTACGCCAAGAACGTTTGTAATGAAGCCAGGTATGGTTTTATTTTTGGGGGCTTTGGCGCGCATTGATTATTTGGAGGTAAGATTTCATTTGACATTTTGAAAACAATCTTTTGCTGTATCTGACCAACACCAAGATGGCTCTTTACTCTCTCTAGGGAAAAAGCTCATGCTGGTTAACAGTTGTTGCTTCAAATCGCATCCCGGTACATATCACCAGTTTAGACAAGGCTGATGCAATCTACCAGAAACATGCTGGGAATACCTTTCTTGCAGTATGTATAAATAAATACATTTGTATTGTCATTACTATAGTCTTCAGTATCACCTGGCCCTTCAGAAATCAGACTAATATGCAAATTTGGATGCTCTAGAAACATTTATTATTATCAGTGTTGAAAAGAAGCGTTGTTCTACATTGTTTTGTGGCAAGGTCCCATCTGGTGATGAGGAGCGCATGAAAACTTTTCCACCACTTGTTGCTCAAGACTTTGAACTCCAGCGGCAGGGCTGTAACACCGCAATCGCTGACATCAAGATCTCATCAGCAGGTCATTTTTTTGGGTGCCTTTCCAGGTTTTTCCAGTTGTCTACATTTAATTAGCTTTTTAGATTGTGTAAGGTTTTATAGTAAATCTCATGACCAAGTCTTAAAAATGTGGCCAGCCAGGGCTCATTATAAACAAAAAAAAAGTTAAATATATTTAAAGAAACTTAAATTTATGATGCCTTTTCTTGATTTTCAGGCTGGGTTGCTGTGACAGCAGCCGAAAGAGATCAGCTGTTGTTGAGGACTCGCGCACCTGAAGCAGCAGGACTGTCTGCGCACCCCGCCTTTACTGCCCCACATCGTGAATCTGAAAGGACAGAGAATCAACAAAACTCCCGCCTACAAGACGAGAAAGCCACAGGCGCTGGTAGACACCGGTCTGTCTGAGAAAGCTGCTGAGAGACTCAAAGTGAGAAGGAAAAACTGAAGTGTTGTTGCTGTTTCTTTTGATACCTCTGAAGCTTTTGTTCTTCAAAATATTGAACTCAAAATATGAATGTATTGTTTTTTATACTGTCTAAATTATAATTAAATGTTTATATATTTCAAATATATTAAAAAAAAATTTTTTTATATACTTTCAAATAAAAAAAAAACAAAACTGTGGCAAGATTTTTTTTATTGAAACATCTAGAGCTATACATACAGGTCACATAGTAAACAGTTTTTCAGATCATTCATAAAAAGCCATATCAAGGGGACAACATTATAACATTTCAACTGATATAATTTGACTACTTTTACTAGGAAATGGAAACGACAGTCACACACTTGATTACAAAGATGGATAAATGGCACAATCTGAGTTGTGAATTGGCAACATGCTATTCTAAAGAAGAAAAGCAAATTGCTTAACACAAAAAAAGTGATAAAGGACAAATTTACAGTGATAAAGTATCCAACCGTCTAAAAGTGTAGTTTTTCAGGTGCACTGGGTCCCTGTGGATAGCACGTTTTCTAGTTTTCCATCTGAGGCCTGTGGTTTTGCTCCTACAAACTTTACCAACTACATCTTGCTTTGGTAATAAACCCAAAAATTCAATGTTGCACAATGCACTAAAGGCAAATTATTTCTATAACCTTTCTCTTACAGTATTTTTTTTTCTTCCTTTTTAGACAGAATAACATGGCAAATTTACTGATATACAAGGGTTGTGGCAGCAACACATTCACACTCGTACAAATAAACAAAAAGGTCAGTACAATACGATTAGATAAACTTTGGATAAACAGATTTTTAATGCAGATAACCAATTTGATACGTGTAAGGGAATGTTGCTTGGGTAAAATACACAGAAAAGACGAGCCATTCTTTCATTTGAAGGTAAATAAGATCTAAATATCTGAGACATTGATTAAAATGCTCAAATTGATTGTCTGAGGCACTGAAGAGCAAATAAGAAAGAAAAATATGTACAGTTTATATACAGACAAAAGCAACAAAATCTTTGGACTGAGCATGAAACTGAAGTATTACCAGAAAATTGACAGATAAAATAATCTACAAACTCGAGAAGTGAGAGTTACAATGCGAAGTGTAAAAAAAAAGAGCAAATTTACAATGAAAGAAAAAACCTACTATTCCACAAATATTACGAACTACATGCTACTTTCCTTGAAAGACAGAGCAAGTGTAATCAAAGAAAAACCTCTAGGAAGTGTACAGAAATCTTTTTTGTTCAAATTAAATGTTTAGCTTATGTGAAACAGAGCCTCAAAGGTAAGCTTATGGTTAGTTGTCAAGTGCTCCCTAAACTGTATTCAGTTTCTTTGTTCCCTTTTACAATGACATTAGCCAGCTTTAAACACACTCTCCGTCTCTTGCTGACCAGAGATGGAGGTGCTTCAGTGGAGTGGAACAGCACAAAGACACTGAAAGACCCATTATCTTCAGGGCTATTCAGCGCTGGACCACCTGGGTCTGGCTAATCGGAGCTCTCCGCAGGGATGGAGGGAGAAAGTGTACTTGCTTTCAGAGTAGTTCTCCTTTTTGTTGCTTCCAAGTAGTGTAACAATAAACACAAGAAAACCCCGATGATCCTACCACAAGTTGACAATGGGTTTAATTTCTGAATTGAAAGTATACTGTGTTATTTTAATGTTTCATGTTGTGTCATGGCAAACTGAAAACAGGCATAGATGTGGTCATCTGTCATGAGCTGTAAAGCCATCAAAAACAACAAGAACCTTATTTTTATTACAACTTGAACAAGATTTGTTCAGTTAGAAGTCTAGGAGAACCTCATAAACTGTTTTGGACACAAAAACGCTGCCCTTTTTCATACGAGATACCCCTCACTTGTCACCCTGAGCCGCCCCTTCTAGGTAATACACATTTACTAAATGCCGATTCAAGTGGCGACGGTAGTCCATCTCAAGAGAGAAGGTACGGTCACAGAAGATACAGGTGTGACTGAGCAGTTTGGATGGAGACGGAAGCTCTTCTGTCGGAGTCTCTGGAAGTTTCTCTCTACCCTCGGTGGCAGCAGCCAGTCCGTTAAGACCAGAGTCGCAGCTTCCTTCAGAGGCGCTATCGCTGATGTCACTTCCCCCATCATTACTGTGGATACCTTCGTCATCCTCTGCGTCGGTAGATTTGTGACCGGGTGGACCAGGAAGTTCAAGAGTTGGGCTGAAACCCGGAGAGGTCTTGTTGTCAGTAGGTGATGGCATCTCACTTCCGCTGTCTACATCTGGAATTTCTTTTGGCTCATTTGGGACCTTGTTCTCAGTTTCTTTAGGTTGTTCAGAGTCTGGAACTTGGGGTTGGCATGGAACTGTGAGTTCCTCCACAACAGAAGCAGTCTCCTTGTGATTTCTCTCATCTTGGCAGGTCACTACTGTAGGTGTCTGCTCATCTGGTTGGTCAAGTACCTTCAGTGTTTCTGTGGTGGACTGTTTTTCAGCTTCTAGAGTGTTTAGCTTCTCTGGGACTTCGTTGGTCTTCTCAGGTTCAATGACACAAGTCTCAGGTTTGTTTGCATTTGCCTCAGCATTCTTGGTTTTGCTCTTCACGGCCTGTAGAACCTCAGGTATGGTACGATTTCTCTCTGGAGCACCAGAACTTGTTGATGGCTTGGCTGTATCTTTCTTTGTGCGCTTGACCCGCTTTGAAGGACAATTAGTTTCTGAAGAATCAGTCGCTGGTACTTTCATGTTCTCTGCTTTTCTTTTGACAGGTTTGCTCTGGGTATCTTTTTCACGGTTGACCTTTGACAATTTTGTCTGCCTCTTGCATGGCTTCTTGGGTTGAGGTTTCTTGCAATCTTTTGCACGTTCTTTCTCTTCAGTCTCCTTCGCTTTCCCATTCAGCAATCTGTTTTCCTTTTCTAGCCGCTCTCTTTTCTCTTTCTCATTTTGCTGCTGCTGCTTCTCTAGGTCTTTCTCTGGTCTTTCTTTATCCATATCTAATCTTTGCTCAACAACAGACTGATGTTTTGCAGTAACTTCACTGGCGGTCTCCTTCAATGGCTTCTCTTTCTTAGGACGACCTTTCGCTACTTTCTCCACAGATTTAGGGGATTTCTCTACCTTCTTCATTTCCTTTTTATAAGCTTGTTTGTCATTGCAGCCTTTTGTTTGTGCCACGGCAATGTCCACAGCTTTCACCAAAGTCTTTCCTTTAACCTTCTTACTGTTTTTCTCTTTCACCTCATTTTTCGGCATGGTCTTTTTCTCTGCAGTTTTTTCATTGAGTTGTTGGGTTGGCTTTCCAGATTTTTCTTTCACAATGACATCTGGGTTTTTCTTTGCGGTCTTGTCAGTCAGCTCAGTCTCCACAGCAAGGGTGGGTTTAGTGGGTTTCTTAATAGAGAGGTTGATGGGACCTGATTCAACATCATCCAATTCTCCCAACTGCTTGTCCTCACTTTGCCTTGATCCAGACTGGTCTGTCGCAAGCTTATTTGGCGAAATATCATCCGTGTCAGTCCTCTTCACACGAAGCCTTACCTTTGATACGTCCATCGAGATATCAGTGCATCCTGGGTGTCTGGACTTGATGTGATACTGCAAGTTGCACTTCTTGGATGCAGCGTATTTGCAAACCGTGCAAAGAAACTGGCGAGGGTTGACATGGAGCTCAACGTGCTTTTTAAAGTTGCTGCGGTCGGCTGTCTTGTATTGGCAGTAGGGGCAGCTTAGGGGCTTGGGTCCATTGTGGACCTGTCTGACATGGCGAGTCACCTCGTGCTGGTTGGCTGCCAGGTAGCTGCAGTTGTCACATTTGAAAGGCCTCTCACCTATTCCAGACAGACCATAAAGAGAAGGTCACGGCTGAACAATGAATCTTTTATTTCAACATTTTGAGAAAAACACAGATGCAAGTCTCATGCGGGGATAAAGATAAAAGACACATACAATACAGAATCACATTCTAATTCACTCTGTATACTACAAACCGTGTACCATTTTATCCAAAGCCATCTGGCTCCACGGAGTGCAACAAAAGAGAGAAACATCATTGACAAGATGAAAACAGAGGCCTTGAGCACATTTGCTCTGTCCCAAAACCCAGAGAGCTCACTTACAGAGGCAAAATAGTCACCTTGAAAAATGAGCACTCACTTTATAAACTTGTATAACTTTCAGATTTAATTAATTCCTATGACTTTTCCCAAACCTCAAACAAACTACTTTAAAGGGATAGTTCACCCAAAAATAAAAACCGTGAAACGTTTCATTTGCATTACTGTCTATGCAGGGTCACAAAGCTCACGGATTTCATCAAAAATATCTTAATTTGTGTTCCAAAGATGAATGAAGTTCTTATGGGTTTGGAACGACATGAGGGTGAGTAATTAATTAAACCGAATTTTCATTTTTGGGTGAACTATCCCTTTAAACCTGATGCACAATCACAGGTATTTTACAAAGAATATATCCCAGAATACACTGCAACAGGTTTAACAAAAAATGTAATTAATAAATAAATTATTCTTTACATGCTATGTATTTTAATTATTTTCTTCTAAATATCATATAATTATTTTAGCTGTTATTGGCCAAATCTATTAAAATTTTGCAAGTTTTGGAACAAGGCAGCTCAGTAGGTTTTGGAACAGATTTATTAAATCAAAACCTGGACTGGAATGAAACAAACTACATTATAAATCCTAAAATATAACTATATGTACTAATCAATTTCAGCTTAAGAATATTTCAACAGACGGACAAGAGACTCACCTGAATGGGTTCGCATGTGTCTGGTGAGATGAGTTTTTTGGGAACTGGAGTAGTCACAGTATATGCACTGGAACGGACGCTCACCTAAAAGAAGAATCAAATAAAATAGTTTTAATTTTCACATATATTTCTGATTATATAAAAGTAAACTTAAATCAACGTGATTTTATAATGAATTGAGACTTAATGGAAAATTTTAGATGTACCAGTGTGGGTCCGGATGTGCTGTATGTAGTTATTTTTGCGGTCAGAAAAATACGAGCACTGGTTGCAAGTGAAAACCTTGCTGGGAAAATGATTCCTCAGATGTTTCTTCCAGTGATACTGACTGATGGTGGTATAAGCACAAATGGTGCACTTGAATACTCTCTGGTCTTCACCCTCCTTAGCATGATGTTTAAGGTGTGCCATGTAGTGGTCGTAGCGGTTGGTGTTGTATCCACAGCGCTCACAGCGGATCACGCCTTTGGAGTTACTCAAACTTTCACTATTCTCTGGGTTTGGCGTCTGAGATTGGCCTGACTCACTGGCCAGATCGTCGTCAGAGTCAGCCACGCCATTTACCACCGTCATTTTCTTGGTGCCGTGAACGCGGATATGGTGAATGAAGTCCTCCTCGTTTTCAGCCTGGTACTGGCAGGGTTTACAAAAGAAAGGCTTCTTCTTCTTTTTGTTGGATTCGAAGACAACAACTGGGGTGCGCTTACGTTTTTCCGCTGGTGAGGATTCAGATGGGGTCTTTTCAGATGGGTCTGCTTGCTCCATTTCAACCTGCTCTATCACTCTTTCTGTCATTTCTGGCTCAACCCGAGTGGCATGTTCAGCGTACGTGCTCTCAGACATCTCCGAACTGTCAAGGCTGTATCTGATAACACCCTCTTCCTCGCTGTCAGAGTAGCTGTTGCATCCAACGGTCTTGAGTTCCACCATTTGTTTCTCTTCTGCATTGTAGTCTGAGGAAGACGCCTCTGATGATACCACCACATTAGCGAGCATCACTAGCTGAGGGGCTGCCACATCATTGCGAGGCAGCTCAGGAAGGTCATGGCCCACCTCTGGTACTGGGATGCCTACAGGCATGAAGATACCAGCAGCAGCTGGATACACAGTCTGAGCAGACATGCTCAACCAGCTGAAATGCAAAAAGAAACACTGATTTTAGTGCCACTGAAAATATAACTGGCAATTTAAGTTTAAGAGTTTATAAAAATGTGTCTGTGAAATGAAAGCAGAAGATTGAAAGGATGTGAGAACTGTGACATCTTCTCAGAGCAAGTCATCTGACTATGACAAAACAAACAGTTCCATGTAAATGAATGATTAAATCGAAACTCATCATTTTCTGAGATAAGGAGTCTTTGCTGAGCCAATCTCTGACTGATTAACCCTACAAGGATAAAGCAGATTTCAAATTTCCACTCCCAAACACATTTTAAATAAGAATCAAACAAAGCCTAAACCAACACATCTTTATAGAGCCAATAAAGTACCCTGTTCTTTCTTGTATGAAGTCCATTAAAGCAATAAGCAGCTTTAACTATGGGTTATTTTAGGGAATTACAGCAAACAAGCATCTATATTCCAACATTTCAGCGCTCCCAACTAGGGCTGGACAATAATTCAATATCAATATGTATCGCGATATGATTTTTTTCAATAACGGTGATATGATTTTTAAACACATTTCCGATATTTCAAAAAACATTTTCGTAAACTGAAAAAAAAAATAAATAAAAATAAATTGATGTGTGTCGGTTTAGGGAAATACCGGGAAATACCCGTAAATGGCGCATCATGCACGTGAGGTTATCTGACGGAGAGACGCAAAGCAGTTTAAAGCAGAGTCCTGCACGGGTCCTGTTAGGTAAACCTGCATCCGCAGTACACAACAGAACACCCGACCCGTTATCCGACAGCAGCCAGCACCAATTTAATTCTGTACCCGACCAGTTTGACATAAAGACCACGACCTGGACCGCACCCGCATTAAATAGGCTACTGCATCAGTAAGGCAAAATTATTTATTTTCTCATGTGACACAAGCAATCAAGCCAAAATAGGCATTTTAAGTTGGTGCTTCGAAGAGAAATAGACAAGCAGCGCAAAAGAAGAATGATAAGAACGCGCATCCTTCCTGTATACAATACAAACTTTTGCCTACATCTTGTAAACAATCTGCAAGGCTGTTTTGAACAAATGTGCATAAACTACACACTTAATTCTTCATAAATGAAAAGAACATATTTAGATATGACTTTACCGTTAAGTGCCATTGTCTCTCCTTAAACTCTGCAGTGTATAGGCTATGCGGCCGTTAGTCCTTTACAGAAGCATTAAAAATAAATCT
>NW_015557093.1:326246-328795 GCF_001515605.1 Sinocyclocheilus anshuiensis | reverse complement strand
GGAATTATATCGTATCGACCGAAATTAAGAAATATATCGTGATATAAATTTTGGCCATATCGTCCAGCCCTACTCCCAACCATGTATGGCAATATTCCTCAAAAGTAGTGATTAAATTCTTAAGGCGTGATTTGTTTAAGATGCAATCTAACCAAGACAAGCATGAAATATATTCAGAGCAACAATAACAAAACACAGTCGATGTTTACTGAGTTGCATTATTTCAGCCAGAACCTTGTGGAGCACTTTTTTCTGTTTACTGAGAAAACAATCATCGTTTCCTACCTAAAAAAAAACTTTACTTTGTATGTTTGTACTCATTAAAGAAAAACAACATGATTTATTAAAATCTATGCAATTAAACCTTTTTGGCATTTCAGCTCAAAATACTTTACTATAAATACTAGGCCTATATGTACTATCCATATTCCCTAAAATTTTATATTATTTCTGAATACTATATAATATTAAGAGACACTAAATACATTTTAGTTTAAAATACTATATATAACTAAAAACGTATCATACAATAGTATAATATTTCTAAATGCTATATAGGATACTAATACAATATTTAAAATGGGTCTTTTTTTGTATTTTGCTTGTACTGAGAAAACAAAGTCACAAAGTTTAATTAAATCTGTTCTAGTGTAAGAAGTACAATCATGGCAAACAGAGCCATGCATGTGTGTGATGAGGGTATAAGGCCTGCGAGTTTGCATGCTCTGAAATGTGTGTTCGGCCATTTTAAAACAGCACCACCAACTTCTACCAGTGGAGGAAAAAATATAGCCGATGTGTGAACTCAAGCAGCATGACATGAACGTTTATTTAGATTAACTCATTCAATCAGAAAAGCACTAACATTTTGTGCTAAAAAAAACTCAAACAGGCTTTGCGTGAAAATATGATTGCGTTAAATCAAAGTTGTCAAAATAAGGAGTGAAAAACTTTGACCTTGTTGGACAGCTCCAAACACGACCCATCTGAATCAGACGAAGAGCGAGCTACACACTACACGAAATATTAAAAGACATAACATAATAATAAAAAAAAAATCACTCCTTTTAGTTTCACTACATGGAGTTTAACGTGGATTTCACAGGATCTGGGTGATTTCAGAATAAACAAAAGCTCAAAAGACACCAAAAAAGGGATGTGATTAATTCTAAAAACGAATGTAAAGTAATTGTCCAGCATGAATAATCGTATAAGACCCCAAATTCTAGTGAATATGACAGCAAAAGTTGCGTTACGAACCTTCACCAAGATGAAAAAAACGACTTTTCCGGAAACTGCATGCATGCAACAACACTACGCACGACAACCCAACAAAGTTACACTTTTTATTCAACACAGTCGATCGAAGATCATGGTGAGGATTTTATGTTTAATTTCTCATCAATTTTATGCACTTTTTATTTCGTCAGCGTGTGTGTTAGCCGTGGTCCTGATCTGATGTCTCTCCGTGCTGAAATCAGCCCTGGACAGCGCCTCTCCCTTTCAATGCAACCCTCCATTTTCACCCCACTGAAAAACTTAGTTGAGCTCGTACGCGACACAAAACAACACAAAACCACACCCTAATCAGCTCCAAACCCCACGCAACCAAACCCATGAACTCACCAGCGGTGTTCGCTCGTTGTTTGGCGATGTCGTTGCAGAAACAAGTTTCGGAAGAAGTTATTTCCAAACTCTCAAATCGGTCAAGGAAGTACGCGAGACTCACGCATTCCAACACATAGCGCTCGCGCAGCCAGCCCTCGCTGGGGAGGCGTGACGTCAGCACGCACGCTCATGTTCTCGCGCTCTCAAAGTTTACTCTTGTGTGTTTTGTTTTAGTGTGTAGAGAGTGACGCAGTCTGATAAAAACAAATACACGAAAATATCCCGACGATATTTTGAATGGGCGCTGTTAGTTTAGTAGTAGCCAGTTTTGTATAAGTCGTTCTGATTGTTTTGGGTTTGTTAACTCCTAAAGCTACACGTGGCAAACAGGCAACAGTACTGTTAAGCTGTGTTAAGGAATATTTTTTACAGCGAGATATTGGGCAGCTGAATTTAGAGGATCAAAAAAAGTGCTAGGCAAACAATTAGTGAAGATGGTGCGGAACAGTGTTGGGGAAAGTTACTTTTAAAAGTAATGCATTACAATATTGCGTTACTCAATAAAAAAGTAAATAATTACGGTACTTAGTTACTTTTTATGGAAAGTAATGTGTTACATTACTTTTGCGTTACTTTTTAAATCTGGACAGGGCTTGATTGTTTGTTTTTAAAATAAAAAAGTTATATTTTTGGCAAATATAAAAGCCTTTTCACACCAAAAGTGAAATGAATAAGCCTCAGGCTGAAGGGAAAGTAAATTTACGTCCATACAGTAGAATGCAGAAGAAGACATTTCAACACACTTCAGCAATAAAAAAAGACACACAAATGTTTGTCTAGAGTTATTTGTGCTTATTAGTACGGCTGAACTGGATCATCGAAGGTCAGAAGCAAAGACATTGGTTAATAGAATGGGATTAAATACATAAAGGATATTTGTG
>NW_015557093.1:324650-326207 GCF_001515605.1 Sinocyclocheilus anshuiensis | reverse complement strand
CACGCCAAAAGTGAAATTAATAAGCCTCAGGCTGAAGGGAAAGTACATTTTCGTCCATACAGTAGAATGCAGAAGAAGACATTTCAACACACTTCAGCAATAAAAAAAGACACACAAATGTTTGTCTAGAGTTATTTGTGCTTATTAGTACGGCTGAACTGGATCATCGAAGGTCAGAAGCAAAGACATTGGTTAATAGAATGGTATTAAATACATAAAGGATATTTGTGTTGTTTAACATTTAATTATTGCAGGTTTGCATCATATTCTGAGTTGCATTATTTTCTAGAACTACAGTAACATCTTCTGATTTCTCTCAACATGGGGACAGGAGAGCTGTCAATCAATAAATTGGAAAAAAAAAAAGTAACTTGCGTTACTTATTTGAAAAAGTAACTCAGATATTCTCTTGTAAATTAAAAAGTAATGCGTTACTTTAGTTACTTGAAAAAAGTAATCTGATTACGTAACTCGAGTTACTTGTAATGCGTTTCTCCCAACACTGGTGGGGAATGCTATTTATTTTCCATTACATGGTGTCTGTTTTTCCCTGCTTTTTTCTCTTTAACCATCCGATTTTTCCTAAGAAAAGGCATCTGGTGCTTTGGACAAATTTGAAAACCCATACTGACCTTCAAGAAAAGTGTTTTAATCAGGTCCTAAAGTTATGATAGAAAAAAATGTAGCTGAAAATTTATTGATTATTTAACACAATTTTAGTAAAAAATCTTACTGTAAAAAAGGGAAAAACAATAATATAAAAATAAATAAAAAGGTGACCTTTTCCTGGTTCAATCATTTCACAATTCATAATATCTTATCTTTAATATATGTCTTTTCTAAAATTTACAATTAGCTGAACAATATCTTACAGCTATACAATTTTATTTTTATTTAACCCTGACCCTGTGTAGTCTTTAGTCAGATTTTACATAGAGAACAGTATGTATGAGAGACTAAATCTTTGAAAATGTGAAATATTTTTGGATCAATTTTGATATATACAAAAAATATACAATAAATTGTATAAAATCATTAAATATCAAATGTGAATTGTTTTTGTTAAAATGACTTTCACTTATTTAAAACCTTTTAAAAATGTAAACAAACAATTTGATTAATAAATGGAAATGAGCTTTTTAAAGGTTAATAGAAGGTGCACTTTTTATGGTGCTTGCATAAGATAGTGTCTTCAACGGTTTTTTGTTTTTTTTAAAGGGGTCATATGATGCGATTTAAATTTTTCCTTTCTCTTTGAAGTGTTACAAGCTCTTGGTGCATAAAGAAGATCTGTAAAGTTGCAAAGACTAAAATCTCAAATCCAAAGAGATATTCTTTATAAAAGTTAAGTCAGCCACACCTACCTAAAACGGCTCGTTCTAACACGCCCCCACATGTCTACGTCACAATGTGGGAAGATTTGCATAACGCCACCCAAATGTTCACGCAAAGAAAGAAGAAAGAAGGTGTAACTTTTATTCTCGGTGTAGTATTGTTGTTGCCGCCATGTCGTGGAGACTTCGTTGTGAGTTGTGAAAGCGAAACTACTTTGTTTGG
>NW_015557093.1:320519-324611 GCF_001515605.1 Sinocyclocheilus anshuiensis | reverse complement strand
TCACGATGTGGGAAGATTTGCATAACGCCGCCCAAATGTTCACACAAAGAAAGAAGGCGTAACTTTATTGTTGCTGCCACCGCCGCCGCCATGTTGTGGTGTGACGCTGTGTTTCGTTGTGAAAGCGAAACTACTTTGTTTGGCTTTCCAAAAGAGGGCACAACTAGAAATCAGTGGTTAAGTTGTATTTTTACAACACTGTTCCAGAACACTTCAACCCAAATATTCAGATGTGTGCAGTGCATTTTATGGAGGACTGTTTTTCTGATCCTGGTAGAGTAGGCTAGACTACAATGCCGACTGTTCTGACTCACAGACTGTAAGTACATATTTTATATTTAAAGAATTTGCCACTGATGATTCAAACGCGAGTTTTGAGCAATGTAGAGTAGCGCTTGTTGTTTGTCATTTCTTCGATCACAAATGCAGACATGGTTTTATGTTTACGCGGCGCGATGCAACGCAACGCGTAAAAAGACAGTATAAGTCATTATAATCCATAATTATGTCCCCGCTGGATGCAACAAATGCCTCGTTTGTAATGGGTTTTAATGTTTTTGTCTCGTCGCTCTGGGACACGGCATCACAGTATGGTAAGGGCGTAACATTTCCGTCTCACGCTTGAGGTATTCGGCCAATCACAACGCACTGGATAGCTGGCCAATCAGAGCACACCTCGCTTTTCAGACCAATGAGCTTTGTAAAAATCGACGCTTTTCAGAAAGGCATAGAGGAGAAACAATAATGTACAGTATGTGGGAAAAAAATTGTTTTTTTTAACCTTAAACCGCATAAACACATTTCATTACACCAAATACACCAAATAATGTTATTTTTAGCAACATCATATGACCCCTTTAAAGGTTGTGATGGTCTTATGTGATGGTCCCAGATCGAGGACCTTTCCCGATCCTGCCCCCCTCTCTCTCTCCCACTTCACTTCCAGTCTACTCTACACTGTCCTATTTCCCTAAAGGCAAAACGCCAAAAATAAATAAAAAAATTAAAAAACTTTTTATAACAGTTGAGTGTCTGCATTATTCCTGTTTGTGTTATGCAAATGATCTACCATGGCAATAATGATGTTCTGTTCCGGCTTTGAACATGCTAAATTTCACTTAAGTAAACATGCTCAGCAGGAGTATAGCAACGGTTTGTTTGTCATTCTTAAAGAAAGGACGCACTTTTCATGGCCTGAAGTTCACATAGTTATAGTTAAGTTATAGTTTAAAGGATGGATGCTTCAGAGGTGTGTTCAAACAGAAGGGAACCTGATTAAAATAAGAAAATGTCCATTCTGTATTTTGCTCATTTAAGGTTTTTTTTACACTAAGATATAAAGAGCTCAAAACATGAAGTTAGTCAAGGTCAGTTACAGTGGAACAGGGTTTAAATTTCTAAGGTTAGATCCTTGATGCCAAAACCCTCTGGAGTTTTGAGGACATGCATGTTGGAGTCAATGTGAACTTGTGAAAAAGTATCCTGCTTTGCAGCACATGGGTAAAACACATGATATTATGAGGATATGAAAAGCAATGTTTTTTAAATATTAAAATCTGGTTTATTTCCCATCTGAAACATCAAGACAGCTTTGCTCCATTTAAGACAGGCCGCTTTATTTTACATATTAACATATTGTTATATTTCTTTGTGGCCACAAGGCTACGCTGAACATCTACATGAGAAGAGAAGGCCATTCTGCATGAAAGAATGAAAGAATGAATCTGGGAAGTAACAGACTTTAAGAATGTATTTCTAACTCAAACATGAGCAACCAATCAATACAACATTTTAGGCCGATGTCATTATTATTATTATTATTATTTAATAGTAAATTTAATACCACTAGTAATATTTGTGACCAGATTTTACTTTTGAATTTAACTAGGTTTTGCAGACAGTTACATTTTATGTTCAGAGTGAACATTTTATTTTACTTTTACTTTTTCGTGGCTGGCGTAGGCTAAATAGTCACATGACCAGAGCTGTTAAATTCCAGTTTGTCTTTCTGGAAGATAATGTCTGTCCATCAGGCATATTTGGTACTGTATATGCAGGGGCTTAACACCAAATGTTGGGCCCCGGTCACACAATCAAGGGGGTGGGCCCCTCACAACACAACACCTCATCAATCATGTTAATAATAATAATCAGTATATCATTATGCCTCCCCCCCCCCTCGCCAAGGGCCCCTGTTACTCAGTTCCACTATTACTATGTCATGATACCCCGTGTTTATGTAAAATTTAAAGGGTCTATTAACCAATTATGAAAATTGTCTCATATTGTGATTACTGTGATCACAGTATGTGACCAGTGGGCATGGCTATTAGTTAACTAAACTTGAAACCCAGAAATATATTAAAAAATAATAATAATAATTAAAAAAAAAACTTTTCAGGTGCCAAGGCAACATTGTTAGTTTCGTTTAATTTGATGTACTAAAAAAGCTAAAACGGAAATAAAAATAAAACCAAAAATAAAGTGAAAACAGAACATATAAAAATAAAAACTAATACTAGAATAACACCGGTTACCAGTGGGAATTGATTCAGTTACATTATAAAATAGTAGATGTCAAGTATTGTTAAATAAACAAAACCAATATCTAAGTGAAAATAAACATATACATTTATTAATAATTAATGATTCGTTTATCGGGACTTTTTAACAAACCAAGCAATTTTGGACTCCGTGTTTTCAGCTGGGTTCAAAAATAACGTAAAAATACTGTGCTATCCGAAGAGTAGCCTAAAACACGTGTGCTGGGAGCGAATTGGCGTTAAATGGCACAAGCAACCATTTCTAAAAGAACGCTTTTATTGTAAAAGCTAATTTCCTCTCACTGTAGCTGGCTTCATATGATATGCTCATCAGCCTATCTACAAGTAATACTCAACAGCAAATCCGCCTGCAGAGTGTTTAGAGATCAGAGACTTTCACACGCTGAGCTCAACTCTTCTCCAGCGCATATGAACCGATATGAAAGCTCTACGCGTTACTTACTGTAAAGACTGGTTTCGAGTCTATCCGGAAACTTATCGCCAGCTCCCTTCCGATATCATTATCGCGGATCGTTCTGGCACGGAGATTTATCATATAAAAAAAAAAACATCTGGGATTTGGAGATGTGGTGGGTTTTTAAGAAGATTCTTTCGACTGACGTTTTAACTTCATCTGGATCTGAAAGAAAGTTTCACTTCTGATTTCGTGCCGTCAGGTTACTCCTATAAACTTTATTAGGACTTAATTGTTGACTTAGTTGTTCATACACGTTTAAACGTCAATCATGATCGAGATTGAGGTTCAAGTCTCGGTTTTTCGATAGTTTCACTTTGTAATAACGGTGTAGTTTTAATCCAAGGAAATGTAGTTGATCGCGTGTTATTAGCTGAGAACTGAGCTAAACTGTTGAATTATTTACGATTTAGTGGAATTGGCTGAGACGTTTATATAAGTCCTATATATTTATATAAAAATTGTATGTATTTTTTATAATTAAAACAGTATTTGAGCGGTTTTTAACTTGTAAATTTATATATAAATATTAGAAGTTACCCAAAAGCCATGGAAGTAGAAAGGACATAGGAAGGGATTGGGTTAGATTGTAAATAACAACCATTTAAAAAAAGAGAGTGAGAGAATATAGCCATCTCCAGGATTTCTACAATGCGGGATGCGCCTGGGAATTTCAATCTTCTACACAGGACTTGCTCTCTAGTGGTGCTGCTATGTTTCCTTCACATCTCTGTCACTGTCATATACTATATGAGAAATTCAGATTTAAGGCAAACCTTCGTACAAAATCAGCAAAGCCCTCAGATCCACAGGAAACTGGCCGAACAGAGAGTCACTACAGAGGAGTCACCACAGAGACTGCCATCTGTGTCTAATGCCACAGAGACTGAGAGAAAGCTGGAAACATGCCCTGACAATCCACCTCGATTGGGTGAGCTGCTGTTTTATTTTAGTTGATCTCTGGGAACTTGTTGAAAGAGAGAGAGAGAGAGTATAATTTAATAATTTTATAGTAACATCACATGTAATATGTAGTTATATTGTGCTTTTTTGAAGTATATACACACAGTAACA
>NW_015557093.1:296762-320463 GCF_001515605.1 Sinocyclocheilus anshuiensis | reverse complement strand
TATATATATTTCAGAAAAATATGTTATGTTTATATATTAAATATATTTATATATAATATAAATTATATGAATATAAATTTATACATGTAAATACATGTAAATATTTTCAAAATATATGCCGTATGTGTGTGTATCTATATATACATAATAAATATACACAATACACACACATATTATGTAAACAAAAACTTTTATTTTGGATTTGACAGCACTAATATATATATATATATATATATGTATATATGTGTGTGTAATACCTCTTTTCTATTTTTGCTGATTTGGTGCTCAGGAAACATTTCTTATTATTATCAATGTAGAAAACAGTTTTTGCTGCTTAATAACCATGATACACTAGTAGTACACTAGAATTTGGAACAGTTTGGAATAAGTAAGATGAAAAAAATACTTTTAATCAACAAGCATGCATTAAATTGATCAAAATTGACAGTAAAGACAATGTTACATACATTTCTATTTCAAATAAATGTTGTTCTTTTGAGCTTTCGATTAATCAGAGAACACTGAAAAAAGCATTAAGCATAAGAAACCATTTTCAAATACATTTAAACATCTTAACGATTCTTTCAAACTTTTGACTGATATGCACAAATTTTAGTTTAACTTTTTAAATGTACATTTAACTGATGATCTTTTTTTCCCCTCATTTTATGTGCTTGTCTATTTAGTTGGCGAGTATCACAAAAGTAGACATTTTGCATAAACAAAATGAAGCCTATGTAAAAGGACCATTAATTGTTTTTGTATTGTGAAATGATGACTACAACTGAAAAAACAGGCTTCACTTTCTTTATTCAAAATATACATATTTTCCCAATTGATTTTGGGGTTAAATATGCCTGGACAGTTTTAAATTCACCCATTTTTGTCCATCTTGGCTGTTCTAGATTGGTTGTTTTTAAATAAATATTCTTCGTATAACAAATCCACATACGAGTTTACATTTTGCCAGTGTATTATGATTCAGCACAGTGTAGTATTTCTGAGAAAATGTGTGGTTGTTATAAATGATGTGACCTGTCACTTTGTGTTCCCTCTGTCCAGATTCCAAAAACAAAAGCATGTTTTTACAGCTGCCGTGACTCTAGATGTTAACATTTACCCCTCTCTGTAACTTTCTGTTGAAAATACAGCGAATTCATCTCTCTTGCATGAGTGTTATGGTAGTTTTCACGTTATCTACTGATGCTGATTCATTAGCTTCACTGAAGCCCTGTGTCGTAATGGAAAAATTGGCCGAGGAGCTTTGTGTTACACAGTTATTTTGTCTCGGCTATCTTTCTCATTTGTCAGACAACATTGACACTGCTGCTTGTAGCAACAGTAGTATGATAATGTAATTGGATACACCTTAGTGCGTTGAATAATAATGAGTTCTCTAAGGAGAGATGGTTTACTTTAAGACACAAAGTAGCACTTGGTTGGTTTTTAATAGTCTGGATTATTCAATGGATTATTTTGCTTTTTAAAAAATATGTTTTATGTCTCCATAATAAAGCATGTAATTTGTGTTTTGTTTCTTCTAGTGGGTCCGCTTCGGGTTGAGTTTTCTGACCCGGTCACCTTAGACCTGGTGAGGTCAGAGAACCAAGCGTTGCAGCCCGGTGGACGGTTTAAACCCACAGAATGCATCGCCCAGCAGAAGGTGGCAATCATCATCCCCTTCAGGCACCGCGATGAGCACCTGAAGTACTGGCTGTATTATCTACACCCCATCCTACAGCGCCAGCAACTGGACTATGGCATCTATGTCATCAATCAGGTTTGTCAGCAGTGCAATAACACTTTTGCAATCTTTGATCTGCGAGTTCTTAATCTGCAATTGCAGAAATGTTCAAAGGCCTGTGGTGCACTTTGATGTTATCATTGAGTTGGGGGTTAAATATCTCTGCTTGTTTGTTGAAAAAGCATTTATTTCCTCTTAAATTGAAGCCTGATCAGATGCAAGTGTATAATGTGGCTTTACCCATTGTTCTCTTGAAAACTTTGATGGTTCAGATAAAGCAAGGCAAACATCAGTGGCTGCTTGACTTTATTTAAATGCTCTTGTCAGTTTGTAAAGTATACTGTATCTTGAAATATTTGAGCTCAGTGTTTGCTATCAGTGATGATGAGTGCTTCTTAAAAGCTGTGTTTTGTAATATCCTTCTACTTTTAATCTACATTGTCTACTCCCTTTTGTTATCTGGAATGTAAACTCTCTGTTACGCGGGGCGTGCTGGGGCAAGAAGTTTGGCATGTGTTTTGCTAAGTCCTCTTTTCTCTTTCATTGGCCATTTTGAGTGATGTAGCTCACAAACATGGTTGTTCACAATTTCAAACATGCTTGTAATTAAAATTGATTGATACTGGTTAACTCATACTGTACGGAAGTACCAGTATTTTTAACATCCCTACATTGAGGAAGACGTTTACATTTACTATTGTGGCAGAAACTTTTATCCAAAGAAACGTACAAATGAGGAACATTATGCAGTACACAGTACCAAACTTCATTGGTAAGAGTATAACAAAAGCTGATTGAGAAGTCAGTCAGCATAGTCTTACCACATCAAAACTAAAATCCAACTGAACACCTTTTTAAATTCCCAAATTATTAGTATTTTTTTTTGTAAATTGAATTTATTTAGATGTAAATTTTTGCATAAGTGATTCTAGAAATCCATTTAGCTACTACATCAAAAACTAATATCCAACTGAACACGTTTTTAATTTCCTTAATTACTTTCTTTACATTAAATAAATACATTTATTTAAATGTACATATTTCCATAGATGATTCTCAACATCAATTTAACTTCTACAGCAAATACTAATATCCTATTGAACGCGTTTCCTCCATTATTTTCATATTTTTAATTTAGTAAATACATTTTATTTAGCCTACATGTAAACTTCCATTATCTGTTTGGTAAATACATTTCCATTAATTGTTTAAAATAAGTCACTCGTTTTAATTGGTAACCCTTTATAATAAGGTTCCATTTGTTAACATTATAACGTAACATTATAACATTATAAACTAACAATGAAAAATACCTCAAAAGCATTTATTATTTTTTTTTATATATACATAAACTAATACATTATTAAAATATTTAATGGACCTGAGCTAACGTGGACTAACAATGAACAGCTGTAGTTTTTACGGACATTAAGACAGATTAATATATACTAGGGATGTAACGATTCACTCAACTCACGATTCGATTCACGATTTTTTTTTTTTACAAAATGAGATTTAAGACAAATTATAAATTAAATGTGTCCTTTTATTATTGCTTGGACAAACTGCAGCACATTTCTTTGTGAAATTGAAATATAACACCATAATAATATACTAATATAGCACTTGCATATTATTGCTCTTTTGTTGGTTTTGATTGCTTCTATTGTCGTCATTTGTAAGTCGCTTTAGATGAAAGCGTCTGCTAAATGACAAAATTTAAATATAATGTAAATGTAAATAACAAAACTACATTGAAATTTTAAAACAAGCCCCAAATCAAATAAATAAGTAACACAAATAAAATAAATCTCTTCATATAAACAAAATAATGCTTTGTCTGTGCTCTTTCCATTTAAAATTAGAGGCAACCACTGCATTTGAATCATGATCCAAAAAAAGATGCTGCATACATGCAACATGAGCAGTCTTTAATCTAAATTGGATTGTATAATTTCGAAATTTGAAGCAAAAACATAATGGTTTGACTTCAGTTTTGTGAAACTATACATAAAAATATCTGCATGAAACAGAAACAGCAGAAGAGCTGAATGAGACGCAGATTCACTCTCTGCCAGCAGGTGGCGCTTAAAGCGTTTCTTGGTTTCCGCTGTAAACAAAGCAGCGCTGCACTTATGAACTTTAATATGCATTATACAGAGGCAAGATGAAAAGAAAAAATACCATCTAAACTTTTCTAAAGACGGTAAGTTCCCCTCAGACATGGATTCATATAAATTCCTACCCCTAAATGAATCGCGATTTGTTTAGCATCTCAACCGATTTGAATCGTCACATATTTGAATCGATTTTCAACCGACTCGCGGTTAATCGTTACATCCCTAATATATACTGTAGCAAATACATTGCTCATTGTAAGTTAATTTTAGTTAATGCATTAAATATTATTAACAAATGGAACCTTATAGTAAAGTGTTACCTTTTAATTGATATAAAATGCATAAATACTGATTTGGTGCTGTGTAAGTTTGATAATTACAAGCATGCTTGTAAGGAAAATTGATACTGGTTAACTGATACTGCACAAAAGTACTTTTGACATCCCTATATAGAGGAAGACATGCCATGTACATTTACATTTAGTATTGTAGCAGATGCTTTTAGTTTTATCCAAAGCAACTTACAAATGAGAAACATGGCATGCCATTATGCAGTACACAGTGTCAAGCTTCATGCGTAAGAGCAGAACAAAATAGTGTGAATAATGTTTTTTTACATTAATTTACATTTGATCACTATAATACTAAATATCTTGTTGCATCTTTGAGTTTGGGAACTCTTCAGCTATTCCTCGCCATCAGAAAAAAGTACAGCTAATCAGTGCTAAACCGAGGTACATTACACAGTAGTTTCCCCAGACTGTGGTAGAGACAGCTGCTGTTTGAGGCTGGGCGTCCTTTCAAAAAAAGTTGAGCAGCCTGTTGTCGTCATTCAGTAAATGCCCATGACATTACAGACTGGAACGAGGTGAGACGTAGTGCTGCAGTTCTTGTCTCCCCTTTATTTGGGACTCTCAGAGAACAGATGTCTTCATCGAATCCATTTCAAACAGCCAGTTATCAGTGGTTTGGGAATTTTCCAAGTAAACGAAAAGACTAATGTGTATCGTTCAGTGCGGCTTTGCACTAAAAGCATCCAAATGTGCTCGCCAAGAAGGTCTTGGACCTGTCAGCAGTCTTCTCTGATTGTGTCTTCTCTAAAGTGTTACTTGATCGTCCTTACTAATTATTCTCTTGCTCTCTTTGCCACCCCCTTCTTTTCTCTGCACCTTGCATTTATTTTTTCACCCTTCCATCCTACATTCCTTCCCTTCTTCCTGTTCAAACCGAACCCCTTTTATGCGCATCAGAGGCCCTTGCGCTTGGGAAAAGGTGAGACGTCTGCTTGCTCTTTCTCTGGCCAATCACACTACGCTTCACTGGCTGCATCTGACGAATGGTAATGTTGGCTTCTTGATTATCTGTTTTCTATTTGTGGGTTACCATTTCCTTCCTTATTTTCTCTCTCTTTCTCTTTCTCTGCCCTCTGTCTCTCACTCTCTCAAGTTCCTAATTTTCCCATGGATGGCAGTTCTGTGCCAAAAATAGCTGTTTTGTCTTGCAAAAATGTAATTTGATCACTTCATCTAATCTTTTTAGAAGACGTGTGACTTTTTAAAAGTTATCTATTTATTTACTGGTGAAAAGTAATCCAAAAATGGCAGTTTTATAATTATTTACTCACCCTTATGACATATGCTGCTAATTTTTCTGTTGAACACAAAAGGAAATTATTGAATGAAGTTAAATATAATGAGAGTCTTTTTTTTGTTGTTGATTAGCTTTTATTTATTTTCTCTACTGTCCTATTTTCAGAAGTTTGCATCTATCTGTGCTATTTATATGAACAATGAAGCTCTTCTTCACTTTCAGTTCTTTGTGTTTTGATTCCTCAAGGGTCTTAATCCTTTTGTCTACTTTTTTTTTTTTTTTTACTCCCTAAAATGTGAATGAATCCTCCAGTACCACATTGCAGGCCGACGATCAGATCTGGTTGTTGACATGTGAGAACTCTGCTTTATGTCAACTCAAAAGATGGCCGAAGAACAGGACGATCTGGTTCTTCAAAGCCAAGTCTCGCTCTGAATGCGCAGGCCACATCTTCTGAATCAGTCATGGATGTCGTCTGCTCCACTAGAACAAGCGCACCTCAGTTCTTTCAGTGCAGCTCGTGTGAGTTTGCTGTGTGTTATAAAAGAGAGGATTGCTACTCTCTCTGTTGGGTGCAAGGGGGTTAACAGATAGCTCTGGGCTCCTGAGGCTCCGCCGTCATTAAATTTCATTACGCAAGCTCAAGTGATGCTCTTCAGAGGGAGGAAAGGTGGGCTCCAGACAGGGAGCACATCCATTAATCATGAGCCAAAGGCCCAAAGCCAGCGGAAAGATTTGAATGACAGTTGGAAATGAGTCACCTTGGAATGTCAAATTTGGGCTTTCATGGATCTTCTTTGCAAAAATGTACCATGGTAACCATAGATACCACCACTGAAAACACAAAGGAACTTTTTATTACTGTGAAACAGGGCTTCCCAAACTTTTTTCTCAGCCAAACCCTTTTGACCACAAATATTGGCATGAAGTTCCCTTGAGTTAATATTTCAGTAATTTAGCATGGTTCTCACAGCTCTTTTATTTTTAATATTTTAATTTGACATTTTACAATATAATTAAATTATTTTTGTCATCAATTTGCAAACCCCAGTTTAGGAAACCCTGCTGTAAAATAAATATTTATAATTAGACTTAGATCTTCTACAGCCACAGAGGAAGAAGCTCAAAGTTGTCTTTCTTTCTTTCTTTTTGGCAGTGGTGACAAATACCACATAATACCACATTGGCTTTATCGTAGTAACAATAAATAGCATATTTAACTAAAATTCATTAGTTACTGTAGTCAGACATGGCTTTTCTGTCATGCAAGGAATTGTATGAAATTCATGTCAACTTCCACACAAAGTAGTTTTTATACAGTAAAAAAGTTGTTATTCTTATTGAACTAGTAGGATTTTTGTTACGAATGATGAAATATAAATATTAAAATAGACCAATATAATACTATAATACTTTCTGACCAAATTCTAATAATGGGCAATTATGTTGTTTAATAATCCAATTTTTAAATATGTGTTGTTGTATTTTTTTATTTTAAGCATCATTTGCATAATCAACACAAACTCAGCACACCTGAAAAAAACGATAGGTGCGTAGGAAAAAAGGTCCAACAAAACTGTCAAGTCCAAAATATAAAAAGATGCAATCCCGCACACTATCAATTCTTGCTAAATATTGAAGTTTATTAACAAAAGCAACTGATCATTTGCATGAAAATTCTAATTTGATTGTATTTGATTTACAGTAGGAAGGATGGCTTTTTGTTTTACTACTTTTAATTAATGGATAACGTTATAAGGAAGTGTATATTGTAATAAATAATTTTCTCTGATATTATTTCCTTTCAATATCAGCCCAATCTGAATGTTACAGATCATGTATTCTTGCTTTTTGTGAAAGTGTGTGTTACGGATGTTCTGTGTTTGTCTGTTGTCTCATTCATGTCTCCTGCCACCTGCCAGCCATGCTGTGAAAGATTGAACAGATAGCAGTGACGTGCTCCCATACAGCAAGCACAAGTGCGCTGATTTTATCAGTTTAAACATACCTACCCGCTCTAGCAAAGACTCTATGGCACAAAATGTCATGCTACACATCACACTGCTTTATAGACATTTTAACACATTTCTTCCACCATCCTTTCATACGTTTCAATTTCATTTGTATAAAATGTGTATTTTTCAGCTTTGTCTCATCCTCTCTCTCCTTAATGACAGGACGGCGAGGATACGTTCAACCGTGCCAAACTCCTCAACATTGGTTACGCTGAGGCTCTGAAGGAGTATGACTACGATTGTTTTGTCTTCAGCGACGTGGACCTCATTCCAATGGATGACCGCAACTTCTACAAGTGCTATAATCAGCCCAGGCATCTGTCTGTGTCTATGGACAAGTTTGGATTCAGGTATTTCTGGTCCTTGTTGACTGTTGTCTCATGGTGTGGCTTAATGGTGTATTTTCAGCCACCAGCCAGAATATATTTCTATTTCTATGGAAAACAAATTAAATACACAGGCTAGTATGGAACAAACATGGTTTGTTTGAACATGGTATCAAGGTATTCTCTGAATTTCCTAGGAGTATTATGTTGGCTCTATGTGCAAATTTATATGCTGCGGTGTATATACATGAATATCAGCGGGGAGGACTGCATTACAGTATTTATATGAGAATTACATGTTGGGACTGATTGTAGCTCATCTGTTTAGATCTTAGAGTCTCATGTACTGTTTACACCTGGTCACTTCATGCGTTTTCTCTGAAAAGACCAGGTGTAAATATCCTCCAAAACGCTTTCACGACAGATTGCTCAAATCACTTAAGGCGGTGGTCTGGGACACATTCCTGACAAAACTGGACAAGTGTAAATGCATCTGGTTGTTGAAACCACATATGTAAATTTTACTCCCAAAGTGTTAAAAAAATAAATGTGTGAGTACTTTCGTTGATGTGAATTACTCTTTTAAATTTGCATGTAGCACAGGCATTGAAGATAGGATTAAAATCCGTTTTGCAGAGACACATTTATGTGGCCTGGTGTAAATGGAACCGTTTTAAAAAACCAGATAGATAACCGATCAGAGAAAACGCATGAAGTGACCAGGTGTAAACAAGCCCTTAGTGAAGCCATTTATGTTTGTACTGATGCTAAGCATCGAGTTTCACATAAAAAGACAATAATCCAGTTAGATGAATTATTTTTATTTTAAAAGTATTTAATTCACTGGAGTTTTCAAAAATTGACATAGACTTTAATATATAATCATTTTCTTTTTCTGGCAAAAATTATTTTATTGTCTTGCACTGTGGTTTACAACTGTTTTCAACATTGATTATAATGATAAATGTTTCTTGAGCAGCAAATCAGCATATTAGAATGATTCCTGAAGGATCATGTGACACTGAAGACTGCTGGAGTAATGATGCTGAAAAGTATGAATAAATTACATTTAAAAATATATATATTATAAACAGAAAACAGTTATTTTAAATTGTAATGATATTTTGCAATGTTAATGTTTTTATTTTTGATCAAATAAATGCAGCCTTTGTGATCATAAGAGACTTCTTTAAAAACCATTACTGACTTCAAACTTGGTAACGGTAGTGGATACAGTCACAGAGCTATAAAACAACTCTCTGTTCTAAATACTGTATATGAATATAGTAATCTTTCATTTCCATACCAAATGACACCTATATCTTCCATGGTACCACCACAGTACTTTGAGTCTAAGATATCTGTAGTCCTGATCTTCGATGTGAAAATGTGAAGAAAAAAAAAAAATCCAAATGCTGTAGGATCAGACCCTCAGTGGTTGGTCTATGACCATTTTGTTCTTAAAATAATATTTTGGGTTAAATTGCCGTAAATGTGTTTTTCATTAATTTGTACGGAGGAACAAGTCAACTTTATTTTCATTGGTAATCCACAACAGGCCTGGCTGTGGATTTAACCCGGTCATATTTAATCCAGAATATCCTTAAACCTTAGGTTACTCCAGCAGGATTTTGACCTGTAATAAGTGAGTCACTTTAGATAAAAGCATCAGACAAATGATAAAGTAGCAGTATTTGGATGGGAATATTCTAGCAACGTCACACATGATTCCCATTAGGGCCTATTAAGAGCTGAACTGTCTGTCTGAAATGAAACTATAGCTTGTTGGAGCGGCTTGTACCAGTGACCTCCAGCACAAGCTCCGTGTAACATGAGTATGATGTATGTGAAGGCGTGTGTGCATTCACGTGTCCTTTTGTATTTACAGTGTGTAATGAGGAAATTATAAAGGTTAGGTTTTAAACTCCCACACACTGAAGCAGTTGTTGCTCTTTTGTAAGGTCTTTACGCCGTTCACCACTGCTAGCGTCTTTTTTTCCCACAGAACTTCAAAAGCATCTGGATGTAATTTGTAATTTTCAAGAGTTACCGTGTGGAAGAACGTAGGACGAGAGCGGGCCAGAACCTGAAGTAGGATAGTGTTTGCTCATTAATTTCAAACAGAGACACCTTTGTGTAGAGACAATTATGTAGAAACTGAAATGTATGTTGTAAGAAAAATAGCAATAAAATGATAATGAATGTTGTGATGATTGGGCAGACCTTTGGTCTAAAAAAAAAAAAGTATGCTTTTGCATGCTTTCCTCTAATTGTCCTGTGTTTGAATTTGAATTGTATGTAAATGCACTTGTTTTCCTCTCTATGCATTTTTGTGTTACTTTGAATGTTATTTTGAATGCACGTTCACTTTACCTGGCCGTGACTTTGCAGTTTCTAAAGGGATAGTCCACCCAAAAATTAATTGATATATTACCATTCACCAGTGCTGAGTTTTTACTACTGATTACATGTAATCTAGATTACGTAATCAGATTACAAAAATGTAGTACTTGTAATTAGATTATATTACATTTTAAAATGCTCATAATCAGAGTACAGTTACCTTTTTTAGATTACAAATTATTTACACAATGGCAGTAAGCTATTCATAATATATCGATTCTCCCTAATCTTTTATTTCCTTTCTAAAAAATTTCTAATGTGTCATATCGTTTAGCTTTGAATATTCTCAATATAGAATGGCCATGTAAATTTCATGTAAATTAATTTGTGATCCATGCTTCAGAACATGGGGACAAAAGCACCTCTCAGTCAATTATATAATGTTAATATTTAAATAATTTAACAAAACATTCACATGTTCACAGCTCTCTGAAGTCAGTTAATGGTTTTTTATGATTTAATTAAATATTCTTTTCATCAATTCATAAACCCTCGGCAGCTCTTTCATTGAAATTAAAGTGTAGTGATTTACATTAGGTTTTGAATAGCAAATCTGCGTATCTGTTTTAGTATTATAAGAGTTGCCAGAGAAACAAATAATAGCAACTCAAGTGGTAGAAGCTTCAAGTGGTCTTGTTGTTATATGCTGACGTTCAGGTTTGGTAACATTCTTTAGAAGGCAGTGAGGGGTGTTGTTGAAGGGATGGGGTAATCTATGATCTATGAGATTTTATTTTTTATTTACTGTAACAGTTTAACACAATGTAGCACAAGACACTGCTGAAACTGTAATTTTAACGTCAACTACTTATAATCGGAATCAGATGATCATTTTATTTGAAATTTCTTTTTAAAGCTGGTTTGAAGCTTTGTTCTTTAGTGTTTTTAGTGTTATTAGTAGGGATGCACCGATCCGATATTTAGTATCGGTATCGGCTCCCGATACTGGCATTTTCTGCCGGATCGGGTATCGGTCAGACGAGTCCGATCCAAATCCAATATTCTGCGTATACTATTCTGTTATTGTTAACCCTACGAAAGGCAAAAAAACATAATGCACCATAAAGTTCTCGTGCACTATATTCCAAGTGTTCTGAAGACGTTCCATAGTTTAATGTGAGGTACAGATGAATATTTAAGTCGTTAAATTTAAGTTCACGTAAACTTCTCTCCACTGCGGCTGTCTGTCATCCTCCATTCAGCATTCTTGTTCGATTACAACAGTCAAAACAATGAAACTCTCTCCAAGAGTGCACAGTAAACTGTTAAAAGAAAAGGCATAATAAACTATCGCACAGATATAATATACTACGCATCAGTATTTCTTCTCTTTGTGCTTTGAACTTTTCTATGCGGAGCACTCATTTGTTATTTTTCTTTAAAAAGAAAGTTGTCTATATTTAGTAGATTGTGTTTAACACACAAAACAGTGATGATCTGGTCACCACACTGAGGTATAGAAATTCTACATTGATTAAAAAAAACAAAAAACAGTGGATTGGTATCGGTATCGGCTGATACTCAGAATTGTTGGTATCGGATCGGTTCTGAAAAAAATGGTATCGGTGCATCCCTAGTTATTAGAGGGCTAGAGAAACAAATAATAGCAACTCGGAGTACTAGCTTCTCACAGTCCTGGAAAACCTTAAAATATCATGACATTTTCAAGCTTTGAAAAGTCCACATTTCGATAGTTATTATAATTTTTCTAGTTAAACTCTTAAAAATAAAGGTGCTTCACAATGCCATAGAAGAACCTATTTGTCTAAATGGTTTCATAAAGAACCTTAACATCTGAAGAACCTTTCTGTTTCACAAAAGGTTCTTTGTGGTGAAAGAAGGTTCTTCAGATTATAAAAAGGTAAGAAAGAGATGGTTCTTTAAAGAACCTTTGACTGAATGGTTCTTTGTGGAACCAAAAATGGTTCTTCTGTGGCATCGCTGTGAAGAACTTTTCAAGCACCTTTATTTTTAAGAGTGTATGCTCAGATTTAAAGTATGTATTTGACTAGAAACAACTCTTCTGAGTGAGATCTCTATAAAACAATAGAAAATATAGTCTAAAATATTTTTAAAATATTTTACAGTCTTCCATACTTAATTTGAAATGGTCCTGCTGTTTAACAAATACATTTTTAGCAGTACAAATATTAGATACATTTTGGTGATTTTTTTTTATTATGTAACAAGACACTGTAATTTATTATTAATTAATTGTTTAATTATTAATAAATTAATAAATTAAATGAATCAGACATTATAATAGACAACAATCTCTGATGCTCTTAGTTTGGTCAAAAGTATCTCACACCAAACGGGTTCAACTGCCATCAATGTTTCGTGACGGCCAACTATTGCTATGGTTATCACTGTCAACCATCACATGTTTGGGTTAGTCGGAGTGACACCACCTGATAATTTACAAGACCAACTGGCTTACAGCAAAACACAGAGGCAGCAGATGTTTATGGGCTCAAGTTCAGCCCCCTGCCAGTTCTCATTAGTGCACCGTCATTGAAACAGTCATTTCCCTGCAGAGAAAAACCAAGCTATATGCTGCACTTCTTCTGCACCTGACGTAGCAACTGCCACCCAACACGCAACTGTTCCTCAGTGTTTCTATCTCTCTCTGTCCGTTTCTAACAGGTTGCCATATGCACAGTACTTTGGTGGTGTGTCATCCCTGAGCAAGGAACAGTATCTGAAGATCAACGGCTTTCCAAACAACTACTGGGGCTGGGGAGGAGAAGATGATGACATATTTAACAGGTCAGATAACTTTTAAAATAATGCTTCTCCCAAAAATGACAATTCTGTCATTATTTACTCACTCTCATTTTGTTCTAGACTCGTCTGCTGAGTGTTTGTTTGTTTATTTTTTTCTGTGGCACACACACACAAATAAATTTGTTTTTAGAAAATCTTCACAACAGCAGTTTAAAATTCTTATAAACCGTTTCTGCCATGGATAAAAAAATAGAAAGGTAATTGTGACTTTTTATCTCACAATTCAGACTTTTTCCCCTTACATAAACTCTGAACTGAAAAAAAAAAAATGTCAGAATTGTGAGATACAGGCTTTTTTTCTGGAAGCAATCTCAAACATCATTGCTCACTGAAAATAATGGCAAACAAGTTTGGAACATCATGAGGGTGAGAAAATAATGGCAGCAAATCACAATGTGAAACGTATTCCTTGCATTTACATTTGTGCACACCCACATACGTGTGTGAAGTCTAGTGTGAATGCTCCTTTAAATTGAAAAACACGGTTTAATGGGTTTTCATCCTAGAGCTCAGCTCTTGTATGTCTTCTAGTGCAGGAAACCTCTGATCTAGCAAACACCGGAAATGTAAATTCAGCTGAGGGTTCCATTTCAAGCCTCACACATCCTGTTGCTGTGCTGTCAGCATGGCACTGCAAAATCAGAAAGCTTAAGCATGTGATATAGAGCACATACACTCATTCAAATGATTGGGGTCTGTACGATTTTGTTCTTTTTGAAAGAAATTAATACTTTTATTTATCTAGGATTTTTACTAGGGCTGTCAAATGATTAATTGCAATTAAATGCATCCAAAATAAAAGTCTGTGTTTACATAATATGTGTGTACTGCGTATATATAACGCATATGTATTATATTATTTATATTTATATATTTATTTATATAAATTATACATGAATATAAAAATATACATACATTAACATATATACATGTGTGTGTATTTATGCATACTGTATTTATTTTTTCAAGGAAAATGTTAAATTTTTATATAAAATATTTATATATGTAAATATATACATACATATATAAATATGTTTAAAATATATACATGTACAGGTATGTGTGTATTTATATATACATAATATACTGTATATATAATGTAAACAAACCTTTATTTTAGATGCAATTAATTGTGATTGTTTGACAGCCCTAATTTTTACATTATTGCAAAAAATATTAACAAAAATATTAAGAACAACTGTTTTCAATGCTAATAATAAGAAGAACTCTTTCTTGAGCACCATTATTAGAATGATTTCTGAAGGATCATGTGATTCTGAAGACTTGAGTAATGATGATGAAAATTCATAGGAATAAATTACATTTAAATATATAGAAAATATATAAAACTAAAATAGAAATTTCTGTTTTTAATGGATTCTTAAATAAATGCAGTCTTGACGAGCAAAAGATACTTTTTTTTTAATTCTAAAATCTTACCAACCTCAAACATTTGAAGTGTAATGTAGTTGAATTTAATAGCATAGTATAACTGAAATGCCCTGGTTCTATGTTCATAACAGTTGGGAGATAAAGAGCATTCTGCCAACAGCAAGGACATGGCAGATAAAACCTCTTATCATCAGCCATCTTTATTCTCGTGTGGTGTTTATTTTTATTTTTGTATTTTTTTTGTGGGACTTTCACGACTGTTATTTAAAGGAGAGTTGCATCATCCGCATGAACACTTGCATCTGTCAGCTGCTCAGCTACAGCATTGTTTTTCCAGTGGAACATTCAGGAAACAGAAAATACTTGCAGAGCAGGAAACTGCTTTTCATATTCGAAATGCCAAAGAATACTGGTTGTGCTATCTGAACAAACCCCTTACACTTAAAAGTTAAACTTTGGGACTAAATGTATTTTGCGCTGTTTGTGCTACAGACGTAATAGATCCCTTAAACTGACAGAATTGTGTTTTTCTGGGGGAACTGTCGCTTTAAGACTTTTGCCTGGCAGTTGAAACAACAGGCGAAAGAATGCATTCGCAACCACCCACAACACCATAGCAACTGCAGAACAATGTGCCGAATAGAATGTAACAGGTGCCTATCCCCATTTTTCAGCTACTCTGGTTCCAGAAGTATTTTTTCCATTCATTTTTCCAGTATGGATTTTAAAAAAAGTCTTTGTTAAAGCGCACACATACATATATATATATATATATATATATATATATATATATATCAAATATTTAAGTGTTTTAAAAGAGCATGGAGAGACTCAATTACACCATTTGCGGTGCTTCATGGGAGAGGGCGGAGCTCTGGGTTCGTTTGGCACAATTTGCTCGCTGCAACTCACTGATTGGTGGAACCCGACAGTCACACGCTATAAACTCAGAAGACATTAGCAAGTCAAGCAACAGCATTTCCAATCAAACAAGTTTAGCTTGTATCTTCATGAGTTAGGAAAGATCAGTATCTATCATGTTTATTGGGTTTTTTAAAGATACAGTTCACCAAAAAATGAAATGACTCAATGTCTCAGTGGGGTCTAATGTTGTTGTCTTCCACTTATAATTTGTCTCGACCATTATACTTTGAATCATATGTATTAATTATGGACTGATACGAGCTGCATGTTTTCACAGGGTTTCCTCCAAAGGCATGTCTATATCAAGGCCTGACGGAGTCATTGGAAGATGTAGGATGATCCGCCACGACCGAGACAAACAAAACGACCCCAATCCACAGAGGTACTTGAACATATTACAGCTTTATGGCTGCTTAAAAGTTTAACCACTCTGATAATCTCAATACATTGCCATATTTAAAAGATGAAATTGTGTGGGGATGAAAAAATGCATTTGTAACATACTGTACACTGAACTGAAAGTGATTGATAACCACTGGTGTCAGAGGAATGCCAGATTTGTTTAACGATTAAAAAAATCTAAGTTAGTTTACGATATGTACAAGGTTATAAACAGTCCTGCTTTGAGTAATGTTAATTATGTCATTTCCTGTCACAGGTTTGACCGAATAGCTCACACAAGGGAAACAATGGCAAGCGATGGGATCAATTCATTAACATACAACGTTGTTAACATTGAGAAAGACCAGCTATTCACCAAAATCACAGTGGATGTGGGAAAACCATAATTCCTGCGTAGAGACCAACATAAAACTGAGTGAAACCGCAGCGCTGGCTGTCGAAAAACCAAATGTGCCTTGATATATGAAGTCAAATGGATAATTTTCAAAGTGGATTCAATATTTTTCAAAAAAGACTTGTAAGTACTTAGAAATGTTTTGCCATCTTTGCACATGTGATGGTGAACACAGGGGTCTGGACTCCTTTTGCCCAGTGAATCAGAACTGTTCGGCTGCTAAAGGAGACACACAAGGGTTTCAGGTTGTCCTCGAGGCGATGGGCCAACCTTGTTCTGTCTCAGACACTTCTGCTGAGGAAAAAGACTATATTATGAGCCATTCGATGGAAGCAGCATATTAAAAGTGATCTGAATTGTCGATGAAAATGTCCTTGTGGTGGGACAATGTATGTGAGTTGCTGTGTATGGGATTATTTAGTTTGTGTGTTTGAAAGCGGATATTTAAAGGATCGATTTTGTTAATCAGCAAGCTAAGCAATGCAAAAAATCGGGGCTATTTACCAATCAAGGGCTAATCATATACCAGCAAACTGGCATTTTTGGGCTGTCACATTTTTGTTTACTTTTATTACGTATTGCATCTCATTATCTTGTTGCTGTACCAGGTTATTTGTACTTTCAGAGCCTTTTAAATTATATCTCTCTTTGTTAGGGGCGAGATGTCTGAATGTATTGGCCTGCATGGTTTTTATTCTCAAGTGCTTGATGCGTATCGGACCATTATTATGTTTGCTGGAACGCCAAAGTGGCAGTCTTGCATCTTAAAAGACATTAATTTCCTCCCTTCCGTTTGGTGCATTATCTTTGCTGTATTTGATTTTTTTTTATTGCAAATCTATCCAGTCAAATGCAGCATTATCAGGTCAAGCTTTTGGATTTGCTCGGTCCTTTATTGCATTGAGAATTTCTCAGATCTATGCTGGTTATTAAGGGCACAAGAATATTCAAGCTGTCTACTGTAATGAAAACATGAAGCCATTGAGAACTTTGCTGAATTGACCTGTTGATACTTGTTTGTTTTTTTGTGCTGGTCTCCTCTTAAATTCTTTTGAACAAAGAAAACAGGATTTTTTATTTTAAAACCTGTCATTGTGGAAACCAAAAATGCCTTTCAACTCTGTCAGGGGACGAAATGCAGACGAAGCAAATGAATGTATGTCGGCTGTTTTGCTCAAGTGCTTTTCAAGATGGCGACTAACAGCCCGTACACTATGTACAGAATGTTTAAGTTATGCAGCCAAATTTTTTTCCTCTGTGCCAAGCACCCCAAAAGACCCATAGAATTTCTTTCCAGCTTAAAAACTCTCCAATGCCTTATAAAAAGTCCTTTGCATCAGGAAAGAAAACTACCTCTCCACATGGCACAGCACTCGCAAGCAGAAGGGATAAGCGGCTAATGCTGTCTCTCAGACCAAATGCTTTGGCAAATAATCTTAGCCTTTTTTCCTCTTAGGTCAGTTAAAGCGAGGTTAAAATCTGTTTAGACAATGGTCTTTGTTTGAGAGCCAGCACATAATTCAATTTATTTTTAAGTTTTCATTTTCTTTTTTGAATTCTTCGTTTGATTTCTCTGTTGTTTTCAACACAACTTATTTGTTTCCTATTTTTGATGTTCCTCTTACTTAAGTGTAATGCAGTGAACAATGAACACAATTTTAGAATTCTTGAAATTAAATAATTAAATTGTTTGATTTAACTCGGCTTTTGGGTTGTGACTTGAAATAAAAGACAGTAACATGTTTGGCCAGAGGCAGCCATCATTGCCATTTCAGCAGAATATAGCTTCTTGGCTATTGTAACTTTCCATACACACAAACCAGTAAATCTTACCTAACCACTTATGTGATCTTAACTCAGAGCTAATGTTTTTGTCTCTATAGTTATATAGCATAAAAGGATGAATGGAAGGATAGATAGACTTTGTCTTATGTTTAAAATAAACATTTTTATGATTTCATCTCTGAATCAGATAACCCACCGAATTGCTGTGTATTGCCATATTGTTTATAACTGACATTGAAGCAGTGCCAGAAAAAAAACATTATCAGGAAGTCAAGATAGACGATAGGCCATGCTTTGGTTTTCTCATGGCGGTATGTGAAGTTGAGCTATTACCAATGAGAATGTCATTAGCTGCCACTGAGATTTCATTACACCAAATACACAAAATAATGTGCTTTTTAGCAACATCATATGACCCCTTTAATGTTCAGTTCAGTGTTTTTTGGGTGGAGTGTATCCATGGGATTCCACTGCTGTTTGCATGATGTACAACATTATACACACATTTTTGCATGTAGCATGTTTAGGTGTTTGTTAGAATAATAGTCTATTATGACAGTGAATTTGAAGTTAAAAGCCATCCCCTGTCATTAGGGTGTTTAATTCCAGGTTGTTCTAGCTAAACGATGATCACAGGTGTAGAACATTTCTGTACAATTCCACATGAAATCCCCAGCTGATCTGGCTAACTATTCAAGGCAAATTAACTGGGGGATTCTTAAGGACTAGAATGAAGTGGGAATTAGAACACTGTTTGCACAAGGTCTGCCCTGCCCTGGAGAGACAAATGTGTTTCCTGGTGAACAAACTTGCCAGAGACTAGTTCACCTCAGTGCACAGAAACCAGCAAGACAAGATTAATGATCCATGTTTTTAACAGCCTCAGCATGGCCTCTGGCCGACCTGTCGAGAACACATGTGGCTCATATTTCACCCTAAAATCTAAAGAATTAAAAAAAAAAAAAACCTGTTGCAAAAACACAATTAGCACATTTTCCCAAAATTTCTATTACTATAATATGAATTCTCATTACTGTTGTGCTGATAAATAAAGATATTTAAACGGAAGTACTTTTTACATGATGGTTGTACTGCTTTAAATTTAGGTTAATTTAATTTCAAATATATTGTATTTCATTAATGATAATAAAAACGCTGAGAACACATTTAGATTTTGATTTAATTATTGTAATATATAATTGTAATATAATACATAATAGTTTAAGTACAGCTAATTGCAAACATTTACAAGAACAATGATTTTTAATGACATTTTACAGCCGCATGGCACTATTACAGCACACGATTAGTGGAATGTTTTCTTTGTAACATTAACAAATTGGCCGTTTTATAATGTTTACACATCAAGAGTTCAAATATAGGTGGATGACACTGTTGACACATTTCTGCATGTAAAGTTATGGCTAAATATTTGTTTTTATCTCTAAGTTTATTCAAATTTGCTTTAGATCATTATCCTGTTAAGGTGCCTTAAAAACCTGACAGACACCACTCAAGAATCACATTCACACACACACACACACACACACACAAATGTTTCACTCTGGACTGGTCTTGCGAATTTTACGAGCAGCTATGTTGGTATGAAGAGAAAATATAATTTATGGTATTTCTTGCTTGTTGCAATTTTATTATTTTATTCATACACAGGCCAAATGTATTTGTTTACATAACTCATTTTCTTTTGTAATAAGTGATAGATAAATGTACTTTAAATAAGTAATTTTAAATAAGCCAGGGCATTTCAACTAGATTTGGATATTTGTCAGGTCCAAAGGGAATCATTTCCTTTTCCTCCAGCTGTTTTGATGCAGTCACTTCTCCTCAGTGTCCGGTAAAACACAGATGCCTCACTAACGTGAGCATTCTTACATAATTGTCTTTATTAAATATGTGTGAGAATTGTTTAATTTGTCAAGACTATAAAAAATGGGTTGGGCCAGATGACAGACAAGACTATTACTGATCAGACACAAGTCAATTTTTATTATTATTATAAATGTCTAATGATTGATTCCATTTTTTTCCCAAACAGCCAACATGAAAATTAATTATGGTTGCATGACAGAGGATGATCAAGTTATCTGACAAAGTGTTGACGTGTCCCTGAAATTTACAATGAAGTTAGCTATATTAATGCTGGTATAAACAGACTATGAGTAGGCATTTCTTTTTCCTGTGTGGAAGTGAGGTGACCTTGAACGTCTGCTGCAGGAAACAAAGACCCACCTGGCTGTCATGTCCTAAAATACAGAGGCCTCTGAGGCCCACATGTCCTGTCTGAATTCCAGGCAGGCTGAGTCCTGATTCAAGGGGGAAAAAAACTGCAACAGGGAAGTTTTAGCAACGACGACTGAGTTGCAGAGCACCAGGAAGCAAAAGGGTCTGGCTGCAGCTGGCGCTCGGAAGTGCAAGTGTCTGAGAGTGCAAGCCTGAGAATGCACATCTGAGAGTGCAAGCGCCAAGCTGCAGCCAGACCCTTCTCCCAGGAAGGGACACTCTCTGTCATCTCTGTCAACACTGAAACCGACAAACCAGACCAGTGTTTTATGTACATAACACCCTTCCCAACCGCAGGACACTTTTAGGCATCGAAATAATCACATTGTTATACACAGTCAACAGAAACACAGTATAATAATAAGGCACAGATTTGCCGCAGGATAATTAACATGAATAGCAAAATGAAAGAACGTTAATGTTGATTCTAAAGGAATAATTAAAACTTGCATTTCTTTCTTCTGTGGAAAAACACTGAAGAGTCTTTGCTGTTCTTCTCTCCCTAATGGCATGAATGGAGCTGTTTTGCAAAAGAACCATAAATGATACACAAAAGTGGTTCATACAACTTTTTGTAGTTATAGGTTTGTGTAAGGATCATGGCAAAATTTACGTCATTATTCACTGATTATTTTCCACGTCGGGAAGACAACCGCTGGAACTGGATCGTTGAATCAGTGAGTTGAACTCGAAAACTAAATCATGTGATTCGTGAACGAATCATTCAAAATGACTAATTCAAAAAATCACTCTGATTCTTTTAAATAGTTTAATAGTTACTCTAAAACCTTCATGTCATATTTTTTTACAAGCAGAACAGATGAATGAGGAACTCCTCTATCAATATATTTTTTTGAGTCGTATAGTAGTGAGTCAATTTTTTTGGAGAAACGCAATTAACTGTAAGAAAATAACTTGAATTTTGTCTGTTTTTTCTAAAGTTATTTTGCTAAAGCAATGAACAGTTTTCAAATTATGTCAATTTTATCGCAAATTTGATCGTGATTTGGTTAGTTCAAACTCAGCATGGAGCGCGCGTGAAATACTCATCACCTCTTACTGCTAGTTAGCACAAAAAACTTGAATGAACGTGAGTCTATGCTGAATATTACAGTATTCACTGAAACATATCATCTCTCATGTTATCTCCCAATAAGTAAGGTAAGACGTCACTTGCTCGTTTACTTCTGTGACATTATTCAAACTTGCTAAGCTTGTCAAGTTCTCTGAGAAGTTCAGGGAAAGCATATAGACAAAATCCTGTATTATTATATAGTATGTAAAGATAATGAAAATTAAATAAAATGAAAATTCTAGGGTTTGTGATCACTGGTATCAACCACACAATCCACATCAGTTCTTCATGTTCAGATTTGCTCCTCCTGTGTTTGGCAGAACAGTAAATGCAGAGGCCAAGCCGACTTTGATCCAGCCAACCTTGTGAGAGCTAATTAGAAGCAGAGATGTATCCAATTTGTTGAGGGACATCTGTTTGTGCTTTTCGGTAACTTTACAGATGAATGTAGAAGACTCTGGCAAGCAGGGAGGGGAGGAGGAGGAGGGTGAAGAGGACGACGAACAAAAATCGCTTTGAGAAAGAGAAAGAAGAGGATTCTGGAAAGCATATGACCAGTGACCACAACTGAGGCTGTGCAGCTGCAGCTTGTGCATGCAAATGTCCAGCTAAAGCATGACGGCAGCTTTTCAGAGCTCTGTTCTGCAGGTAATACTGTTCCTCTGGCTCTTACAGTATATATTGCATATATTGACCATTTTAGCACCATCCGCTAAATGTAAGCAATTTTAAGGGAACAGGGAGGTTTCCTGCCATTAAATCATGTCAAGCGAATGATGATGAACCGTGATTGTGATGTATACTAAAGGTCAATATTCAGAATCTGACTCTGCACAGAGAGCCACGAAAGCCACCATCCATTCAGACAACGGGGTCATCAGTGTCAAGCTTGTGTTTGTTATTTAAGACTTAGCAGAGTTTTCTCTTCTTGCGAGAGAGCGTTTGGCTAATGCTCCTTCCTCGGCAGGGATTATTTTTATTGGCACTGAATGCATGGCCCATGATTCAGTACTGCTCTTGGGCTCAGGCCCCGGGAGAAGCATTAAATGCACATTCATGGAATATGCAGACACAGAAGAGAGTGGCAGATGAGAAAGAGCGAAACGTTTGCAGTCTCTCACCTATACTGATGTGTCCTGCACATCTAACTCTTTCCCTGGAATAATCTGTGATATTCAGTGATCCGAGATGAGAGCAAATAATAATTTTTAAAGGGATAGTGCACCCAAAAATGAAAGTTTTGTCATCTACTGTACTTACCTTTATATCACTTGAAACTTGAATGCTGTTTCTTTTTCATGGACTATGAAAGTTATTTAGAAGAAAATCAAAACCTAAAGACACACGACACATTTTCTATTCAAAGTATTCACAGTACTGTATATTCATGATGACTCTGTGGCCTATATAAGATGTTTTACATTGTTATAACATTGCAATTATTTTAATGCACCTTTTATTTGGCTATTAAGTAGAACGTCATTATATTAATTTTCTCTTCCATGAGTTTCAAGTAAAATTTGTTTTAATATTAGATTTTTTTTTTTACATTTAATTAGCAGAAATACTAAAGCTGGACTCTGGAGCTGGTTATTTTGATTCATTTCTGTCAATCGTTTTGAGATGTCTTCATGTGACACTTTTACTACATACGTTTTATTGAACAAGAGAAAAAAAAGATGATCATTTAGAAAAAAAAACATTGTGGAAACATGGCTAGATTTGTACTTTATTATCACTGTATTTTACTACATTTACATTAAATAATTAGAATGTAATTGCTACATTTGTTGTTTTATTGAAATGGTGGCCTGATGGATACAAAACATTTTAAGGTATTTATTTGTAAGACTGTTGAGTAGTAGATGGTTATTGGTCAATAAATTCACCTTCCCTTGCTTTATACAGAAAAGGGTGTAACGAATTCAGTCCACTGAAGGCGAGTTGAAGTGAGAACCCAAGTGCAGTTTATTCAAACAAGGTGAAATCCAAACATCCAAACAATAAACGAAGACTAGAGACACAGACTTGATGAGGCATGAACAGGCTTGACTTGACATGAACAGGCTTGAACAGACTTGACGAGGCATGAACAGACTAGACTCACCAACAGCGGGTTACAACATCAATACACGATGAGAGACAATGGCAACATGATGGCTACTTATAGCAAACAAGACAGGCAGGACAGGCAGTGAATTCATGGACGGCCCTCTTAGTCATGACAGGGCAGACTATGAGTTCAAGAACGGCCTCCATGGCCATGACAGGGCAGACAGTGAGTTCGTGAACGGCCTCCGTGGCCATGACAAGACAGTCTGTGAGTTCGTGAACGGCCTCTGTGGCTGTTACAGGGCAGGCAGTGAGTTCAAAAGCGGATGCCGCCACCTCTGGAGGTTCTGCAGCGGATGCCGCCACCTCTGGAGGTTCTGCAGCGGATGCT